>NW_013665782.1:327699-340251 GCF_000517525.1 Limulus polyphemus | reverse complement strand
ATAACTTCATAATAACCAGTTTTTTAGAAGAAATTTAATGGTGCTACTTATTTTATATTTGGTGTAGTATTTAATGACGAAATTGACAATTAATGATTATTGCGCCATTATTTTTGTAATAAATTTGTTTGTAATAAACGTACAAACATAAGCACGTTTTGCACATAGAAAGCGTTATGGCAGGCGACACTCAGATCACCTTGCTGTCAATTCAGTTTTGTTTAAATAGTGCTACGTGGTTTCATAAGTGATTTAGTAACTTTGTGAATTGCAAATTATTGTTTAGTGATTATGCCACCAAAGAAACGCCCTTTCTATGGAAAGTCTTCTGCCGCTAAAAGAATGCAAGCACAAAGAGCAGCTGAAACAGAAGAAGAACGCAATCAAAGACTCCAAGCACAAGCTGCAAGACAGGCTGCTCAAATACAGTAAGAGACTTTGGAACAACGTAAAGTTAGACTTCGAGCTCAAGCTGAAATGCAGGCTACTCAAAGACAGCAAGAAACTGTTGAACAGCACAAAGCCAGAATTCAGTCAGAATCATCAAGGCAAGCTGGATATAGACAACAAGAAACTTCTGAAAAACGTCAAATCAGACTTCAAGCACAAAAATTAAGACAAATAACTTACAGAGAGCAAGAAACAGAGGAGCAACATGATGTTCGGCTTCAGGCTCAAAGAACAAAACAAGCTCAAACACGATCTAATTTCAAATAAAGCTTTGTTTAATTAAATGCTTTTTATTTCTCGCATCACAGCTTTTGTCTACTTACTGAATAATTTGCTGAAAAAATACTGATCTATACATTTAAAATCTAAATTTTCACCGTGCAACGCCGAGTAACTCAGCTAGTTTGAAGTATGGGCAATAAGGGATTTTATGCTTTTTTAACCAATACAAGTATCAGCAAACCTAAAAAGATATTTTTACCAGTTTTTGCTAACGCTTGCAATCCCGAACCTTTTTCCGAGTCATGAGATTTCTATAATTTAGTGACTTAAATTAATGGAACCTAAATATTTTGTTTTTCATGTTCTATTTTGACGTAATTAAAAGTAATTAAACTATCTGTATTTCTTATTAACTGAACTGATTAAAGAATAATGCTAACACTTGTAGAACTTGAGCATTTGCACGAATAACTGTTAACTTATGAACGTTTGATTTGGATCCTTTTTGTATGTGCGTCCGACTACGTCACCACCATCCAGAGTATAAGCAATTAAACTTGAATATAGACAGATTTCTATTAGTCTTTAATTCCAGGCCCGTACACAGAATATTTGAAAGGGGTTTCTAATTTGTGAGATCAAAAACCAACACATTGTGCGAGCCACAACCAGTACGCAAAGCATGCTAATGCTACGGAGGTCTGGGAGCATGCCCCCCCCCGGAAAATTTGTGAAAAATAGGTACTATGAGATTTAAACCTGGAAGCAATTTTGCACGAAATAAGGCTTAAACAATTGCATGGCTGTTTACAAAAATTCCACAAACATCCGATGAAAAGTCAACAAATCATCATTCTTTTGTAACACTGCGTGGGAAACTAGACTTAAATTAACATAAATATGTATGTTTTATTATAGTAAAGTGCTGTACTATCTACATGCAGAGTAGTTATTAATTGTTAAATTATATTGCTAATTTAAACAATTCTGTACAACAATAATATATTAACTATTTCAATCATTGGCTATCATATACATACATGTATGCACTGCTGAAATAACATGTTAGCATGCTCCATTCTACTAAGGTGCTTTTCCATAAATAACTTGCATACAGTTTCAGTGTTGACAGCAGTGTCATAATGATTGTGTATTAAAGCTAGAGCACTCAGTCTTTCTTCGGTTTGTGTACTTTTCACGCAATTAATCAACCGGCTGGGAGCAGATGCCGAACGTTCACACGAACATGAACTTATTGGCAGTATTTTTTTACATCATAAAAATAGGGAGTTTGCCCAATCTCCCCCCCCCCCTCTGCGTACTTGCGTGAATTTATTTTAATAAAGAAACAACATTGGTTAAAAAATTTCATGCTGTTTTGTTAGGTACCACCACTATTAGGAAAATAAATAAAAATCAAGGAATATCTGTTACACACTTCCGGTCCGGAAAGGGTTAATACTATAATCTGGGATTCTCTTTGTTGAATCCTGGTATTTGGGGAGTCCTATTAGCATCGGTATCCCGAGACTGGGATTCCATGGTTTGCAACTTCTTTTTCCTACGGGCACAACAAGATGAAAATTGTAGTGGTTTCAAAAGGCAAGGCAGAGTGATGTTAAAAATCCAATAGTTACGGGATATTTTTTTTTCTGCTGTGAAGGACATTACGTGGTGATTAATATTCATGTTAAATACTTTTTGCAAATACTAGCGCATATATGAGATTATTTTCTAGATTAGATAGTAGAGTTTGCTCACAAAGACGTCAACAATTAATGACAAGTGTAGTTCTGTAGCCTAGAAAAATCAAAATAAAAAAAATCTCTAGCTTATTTAACTAGCCTGGGTTTAGTTTGTACTTTAATTAATGGCCCTATATCGTTCCATTCAATCTACAGCACTATAATGTGCGTTGAAACTTTAACGACTTCAAAAGTGATATTGCAAAAAAAAAATATATTTTGGAACATTCAGTTATTTATGAAGATCTCTATTAATACCAGTAAATATTTCTTCACTTACCAGGGGCTCTTGAGAATTATACAAGATTTATGATGGTTAGGAATACAAATGCCCAATTGCGTTCCATAAAAGTTTGATTCTCAGACTGAAGATTAACAAGATGATAATCGAAATCTTCCAAAAATACCAATGGAAACTATCTTAATGGTACAGACAAAAGGCTGAGAAAGGTTTTATTCATTCGAGGCATTATGGGATATGTTTTGAAATAATCCCTTGTAGAGTAATGTCCGTTAAAAAGATAAGCGTCAAGTACTGGAATATAGGGATCGTTGATTAATTTTAAGTTTTTTGCTCATTGCATTAAGTTTGCGCCCGCGTCTTTAATTTTAATACCGAATTGTCAGTAGTTTTGTCGCAAAGTTAAGTGAAAATTAAACTTTTTAGTTATATATACCGCTATGTCAACACTAATGAGAACTGATAGACTGGTCTATATATAATTGGAAATCCTGTAAAATAGAATTCGTGTGTTTCGGACAACAAATAGTGTTCATATAAGACACTTTCAGCTTTTGCTTGTCGTGATGTTGTTGCCTGGACTCTTGTTCAAATTTTCCAAAAGTTTAGTTTGTATGCAGGATTGTGAATTTACTTACGTTCTTTGTTTTTATTTATGTGTGTGCTTTTCCCCCAAGCAGCTGTCTCTCTTATATAAAGTAGGAAATGACAAAGGCGCCGGCCAAACAATAATTATCGCTTCCATGTCACGTCTTTCTTTACAGGCCATCTTCTGAGAAAATCGGCGACGATGCCATAGGACGTGTCCAAATTAAAAGAGAAAACGGACTTTGTAAGGTTCGGGCCAAAACATAAAGTTTTTAAGAAGTCTTATAATATTTGTGTTGAAATATAAGAAGACACCGAAGACTAAAATCAAAGTCTTCATTTCTTCGACTGTCCTCCAGCCGCAGGCTTCAGCACATGCTGTCATTTTCTGGTTGAACACTTCTTATTGGAAGACAAAAAAAAAAATGTCACGAATCAATGGTCGAATTAAAGCCTTGCTTTTTATATTCGCTAGCAGCTATTGTGTAAAATGAATATTAATTACCTGGAAATCATTTTCACAGCAGAAACATTTCTGGAATTAGAAGTTATTATCAACCTTGCTCTTCTAAACCACGATTTTCATTTTGTTGTGTCCCTAGGAACTGGTGAAAATATTTTGTTTTTCGTGTGTGCTGACACTCATGTTGGTAAATAATGGCATAAAACATGATTATAGCTCATATTTCAAATTTACAAAGCTCTGCAGATAGCGTGGCGTGAAAAACGTTTACAAATATATGCAGTGTAACGCATTGTAAAAGCTCAAGAGGATTGTTTGTTCCTGACTTTTCGTGCAAAGCTACTTGAGGGTTATCTTCACTAGCCGTCTATAAGTTTAAAGTGCCAGACTAAAAGAAAGGTAGCTAGTCAACAGCACCCAGCTTAATGTCGTTTCTAATTTTGATTATGAGTGTATTTGTGTTTTTGTTTATGGGTCACCTGTTGTCATATACTCTCTTCTTAACCTTCTTCGTTCCTTTATTCGGTTGCCATTTGGTTTGTGTATTTTTTTATTGATAATTTTGGTATACATCTGTCTACTGATTTTATGAGGTCCTCTGAGATTACTGAGCAGTACCTGTCTATATCCAGGCTGCTAGTGGCTGTTGAGATCGGTTCATGTTGGAGAAGCTCTATTAATGTCTCCTTATATTTCTTCCAATTTGCTTTTTTTTGTAGTAAAATTTTTCTGTGTGTTTTAGTTGATTTTGGTTTGGTGACAGATCGAAGACACTCCATATCGGTTAATGGTCGTTGTCGGAATCTTTTCTTACGTTGAATGTTAGAAAGTTGTTTATTAATACTGATAAACAGATACACAGGTCCAGTATATCACTGGAGGAATATGAGTCACTGGTGTGTGTTGATGTTGTATTGTTTAGTAGGTAGGTATCTGAATCTTCCAGAAATTACAGTACATGTCTTCCATTTGCGTTTGTGGTTCTGCAACCGAAAATTGTGTTTTTGCAGATACCATATTTATCACCGAAGACATGCTCTACAACCATCATTCATTCAAAATGACAAGATACCAAGTAGAAAGATTAGGCAGACCAAACAAGGAATCCTCAGAACTGAACTACTCCTATACACAAAAAGCAGTTATCTATAAACACATTAAATTTACTGTTAAAAATTGAAAATATTACAATAGATGTACTTCTAAACAGTAACCAAACAGTCGCAATAGCAGGTATATAATGCTCACCACAAAATAAACCAGATACTACACTACTAAGCACCATCATCTCCACGACAACAAATATGTTATTATAGGCGACTTCAATAGCGGCCTTGTTTCCAAGCGGCATGAGATCGAAGACAGTCGCAAATACATCTGCTTTGGATATTTATGTGTAATACAATAAGAATATTCACTGTGGTATGATGATAGTTAGAATTTTGTGTATTACATATGATATTACATGTTGTAGGTGTTTCTTGATGAGATTGATAACCAGTGTTATAATGTCCATGTTGATATTTGGGTTTCTATATTCTTGAAGGAAGTCGGCGATAATGTTTGTATTTGCTGTTACCATTTCTCTGTTACCTTATTTGTTATTGTTTGTACTTAGTCTGCTGGGCTTGTTTGTTGGTTGCTAGTGATCTTCTCTGGTTTGTGGTTGTGTTTGTTCGTTTTGTTTTTCCTGCTGTGTGACATTCGAGTATGTTTTTCTTTCTCTTGTGTTTGCGTTGGCTTTCTGTGTTGGGGGTAGTGGAGTCTTTTGCTTGGTAGTGATATTTGTTTTTAGTTTTTGTTCTGTTGTTGCCACATTTTTAGTGTATATATTGTTTCTTATGTTATATATATCTTTTGTTTTATGTCTCTGTATTTCTGGCATCATTTATAATTGGCAGGATGTTCCTTATTACAATGCAGCATTTAGTTGTTTCGTGAGTTCGGGAACATTCCGTTGATCCATGGTTTCCGCCGCATCCAACACATCGTGTAATATATTTCCAGGCAGCTGCCACATGCCCATATCTTTGACAGCTAAAACACTGCGTTACTGCAACTGCTTCTTCCATTGTGTATTTTTGAAACCACATTATTCATCTATTTTGGGTGTGTTTTTGTATACTTTCCGTGCTTTCCGTAGTCACTTTTATTAAATTTGTTGGTGTGATGGTTTTTGCAGAGATTATTCTCTCTATTTGCGTGTGTTTTATTTTCACACTTACCGTTTGCTGTCTAGTAACTTAAAAAGCCCACGCCCCCCATTGGCACAGCGGTATGTCTGCGGACTTACAACGCTAGAATCCGGGTTTCGATACCCGTGGTGGGCACAGCACAGATAGCCCATTGTGTAGCTTTGTGCTTAATTACAAACAAATCTAAAAAGCCCACTTAGTAACACATTGCGCCTGAAACGCCTATGTTAATTTAAAACAAATCTCATCATCGTTCTTCTCGTGCATTTTTTTACTTCAAAATCAATGTTTTTTTACTTTTTTGAGGGGAAGGATGCATGAACTATACTGACAAACTTGAATCCAACTTCTTTTTTATTTACTGTTACTGTTTTAAGTACAAAGAAAACAAAGGATTATCTATGTCTGCTCCACTGTAGGTATCAAAACTCAATCTTTAGCGTTATAATGGTGTTTCTCAAAACTTGAGGATTCATCCTGCGTTCTATGATATTTTTCTAGAAAACGTGATATCATTATCGCTAGTAAAAACTTCGTGCATTTGTGAAAATGTTGCTATTGAAAAGTTCTTCAGATCGGGAGTTAGGTATTTTAAACCCTGGAACAGTCAGGTTCGATGTCGACCTCATCCTCCCTCTTTGGCATTTGGTCAGTGTAGTTTCACTGACGGTTTTATCGGGAAAATACTATTTTTATTACATCATGAAGATAAGGTTTGTATTCAGAATACCGGATACACTTTCAGCCCCGTTTCTAGTCATGCTCTTGTATGTAATGAGAGTAGTATTTAATCTGGTGTCATCACCTTCTTTTTTTTTTTTTCTGTTTGGTTTGTGCGAAAGTTTGTTACAAGTCACAAACAGTTCCAATAATACCATGCGCACTTTTCGTTAGGTTAAATCACTAAGAGTGTATTAGACATAAATGCCCTATTAATATACTCGTATTTCTTCAATCTAGCGATATGTTTAAGTTCTAGCTGTAGAAGGCCTTTGATTAGATATATAATTATAGTAGATGTTAATGGGGTACTTTTGCACTACTTCATCATGCGGTATCGTTCTAATTCGTGTAACAACGAGT
The DNA here is from genome assembly GCF_000517525.1 of Limulus polyphemus. NCBI lineage: Eukaryota > Metazoa > Arthropoda > Merostomata > Xiphosura > Limulidae > Limulus > Limulus polyphemus. The sequence goes on along the minus strand of NW_013665782.1, from coordinate 333,264 downwards.
TGTTATTACAATTTTTCTGAAAGGAATTTAGTGAACTATGTAGGAGTCTGTTAGGTAATGGTTGTAAATTTGAATATTTATGTAGAAAAGCTAATGATATGGATTTGGGTACTTTGTATGCTGTTGTGAGTAGGGAATTGTGTATGTTTTGTAATCTACTTTTTACATGTTTTGGTGCTACATAAATCCATGCCGTGCATGCATACTCAGTCACTCTCCCATGAAGTTGAAAGCTGTATATATGTATTTTTCAGGTCAATGTACGCTTAAACTTGACATTTAGACTGATTATAATATTTGAAATTTTCCTGACTGTACAATTCAATATAATTATTTTTAATCAAATCTTTTGAGGGCACAGGATGCAATGCAAGTGGGCTACCTATTTTTGTCTTGGGTTCTATAAACTAGTTAATTTATAAGATATAAATATAAATCCACAACCATACACTTATCATGATATGATCGAATATTTTTCAAAGATAATCATAAAGCTAAAAAGAAATTGACGAAATGTGTTATGAAGACTTGAGCCGAAATAATTTAACACTGAGTTTCTTGGATCAAGTCTTGTAAATAACGCATTGTATATAACCCATTGACTGCGGCTGCTCTAAGCGCGCGCAAAATTTCTGCAAGTCGTTCGCCGTATACGGCACACTCGCATTCAACTGCTGCAGGCAACCGTACCCTATACGGCGAATCAGCAGCCAATGGGTTAACCGAATGACGACCATAATTTTTTTCGGTCAGTTGGCCTGAACCTGGCATGGTCTGGTGGTTAGGGCATTTGACTATCAATCTGTGGTCGTTGGTTTGAATTCCGTCACTGTACATGTTCGCCCTTTCAGCCGTGGGGGTGTTATATGTGGCGGTCAATCCCACTATTCGTTGGTGATGGGTGATGTTAACTATCTGCTTTACCTTTAGTCTGTCAGTGCTAAGTTATGGATAGCTAGCTCAGATAGACCTCGAGTAGCTTTGCGCGAAATTCTTCAAACAAACAAAATAAATCCAGTTGGCCTATATGGTCGATGTAACCAAATTTTTCAAAGTTCAAATGAAACAATATACCATTTCAGGAAATAGGAGTAATCTCAAATAAATATGTAGTTGTCTATTTTTGAATGCTATTGAAGCTACAACGACTAGTGAATAATGTTGGATCGTATAAGTTTTGTGAACTCATCACACCACAAAATAAAAGTAATACTAAAATGTTGTAAAGACAAACCCTAATCTTAATTAGCTTTTATTAATGTCTTTGTGACAGTTTTGTATGTTATATGAACCGTAACTCGAATGAATGTGTGTGTGTGTATATATATATATATATATATACGTATGTGTTTGGGTGGGTGTTAGATCAATTTTGAAAAAAATAAAATCAAGACTGAAATTTAATGTTGCTTACGAAAAATAATAATGTTGTAACGGTTTCTATCGTTGGTCTATTATTATTATTATTATTCGGTAAAAATAATGCAAAATCCAGTCAGTTAACGAAAGGGGAGGCATTAAATGTATTTAATTGAGAGTTATACAGAGTTACACTTTGACGAAATAACGATATCCAAATTATAGCCATAACTCGCAAATAAAACTAAACAGTTACTTACTTGTTACATTATCTCGTCACATATTATCACTATGTCATGTTCTAAACTCTTTCTAGTAAACAATACAAAACGTCTAAAATATTAAAACAATTTCCTCTTTATTACTAAGCACGGAAAAAATGGGCCGTCGCATATGATGTAATACTCATCATAGTTTCAAATCTCTCTTATAACAATGTAAGAGACTTTTATAAACATCTAATCTAGGTTTTCGAGGTTTTTCAAAAGCTATTAAGACCTCTAGATTAGCAAAAAAAAACATCGCTAAAGTGGAGAACCGGCGTGTAGCGTAACAGCCAAAATGCTTTGCTGATTATTCTGATTCGAGCATAATAAGGGCTAGCTCACCATTGCCTGAAGTTGTTGTGATGATTTACACACCAAAATATTGTATTTTAACTTGGGAAGTGCAGAAGCAGTATAGCGTTTCATTAACTTCAACACATGAAGTCCATCAAGACAATTTATCACACCAGGCTAAAACTGCTACCTTAATAGCGACTGCCATCCATTAAAAAAAGAGGGGAAACAAGTAATAAAAAGTTTTAAAAAAAAAAAAGAATGATGTAGGGATGGCAATACCAAAAGGTATAGAAACAAGAAAGGGATGAATACACAAAACCATACAAACATCCCTACATAAGTAGCCACTGAGTCAATGTTATAAGCTTATGGGAATTAGCAATTGTCTTTATAGTATTGTTCAGTGTAAATACTTTTATTCAAACCTGAATTCATGTAAATGAAAAGCATGCCAAAATTAGTTGTAGATAAAAGTTTTTCTTGGAAATATTTGGCTATTTATTTAGGGATTTTTGTATTTTTGTGTATTCATCCCTATTTTGTTTCTGTACTTTTTGGCATTGCATCCGTACATCATCCTTATTTTTCACATTTTTTTTATTACTTGTGGATAGTAGAGTCCTGTAATACATAAATTAAACACTAATATATTAATTTCAAACTTAAATAATTACTAATAAGATCACTAATACAATTATAAAAATTGAAATTCGTAAACAGACATTACAATAATTAAATTATTGCTGATATCTTTGATAAAGAAAACTAAAATCTACATTTGAGTAACAAAACATTTTGTGTTGTTGTTAAACTCATTTACAATTTCAAGATTATCCACTCAGTTTTTCTCTTCGCGGTTTTTCTTCTCCATCCCTTATGGTACAAAGATGGAGCGACAACTTTTCCTTTATCTTTGTTTGCCACATGTACATAAGTAAGAACTATATTTAGGTGGATGGTCGGAGGAATCCACTAGTGACTTCATCCCTTGACCGGAACCTTAGGCTTTTCAACAGGTTGGCCTATTTCATGTGAGGCCTTTTCTGAAATTAAGTAGTTGGCTATTCTTCCATCGACGTCCTTTCAGAAACTATCACGATGGATGGCCCTTGGTTTGAACCACCTATTCATCCTTGTTGTCACTGTAAAGTTATTTGTAGCTAGTCTATTTTTTTACATGAAGTTAATTCCTAATGTGCATTCTCCATCAATGTAATTTACCCAAACATCATGTGAGGTGACTCTCAATATTATACCCACTAGCTGTTCACATTAATCCATCTCCTAGCTTCATCCCTAAAGGCAATTTTCCTCCTTCCATTACCAAATCAGGTCTGACAATTGTAGCTGTATAACCACCAGTGTCCATTGACATACTGCAAGCCTTCTCATTTATAAACCTGTTGGCTAGTTTCTTTAAATAATACAATTATTATTTCTGTTGGGGCATATGGAATATTCTAACCCTCAAAATATCGGTTTCTTGATTTTTTTATTAACGCTTGAGTTCTTGGATATAATGTTTTCCAAACATATATCAGCTTCCTTCTTTTGTCATTCTGAGATATCACTTTCCAGCATTATGCCCTTTTAAGTTGGAGTTGAAACACCTTCTACCTTGTGATTTACTTCCTCCGTCCCGAGTAAACAGCTTTCTTATTAAAGGCGTTTATGTGTGCAGTTCCTGATAATATGACCCTTTTAGTTGCAATTGAAATACCTTCTGACGTAACAGTTGCTTTATGAATTGTCTAAGCTCTTCTGGACGTACATCAGAAAGAGCTGATGTTTATACACTGTTTTCTTTGTTAAATTCATAATACCTGGATGGTGAACTTAATTCTTTAATTGTAATATGATTCATTCAGGAACATCGCCAACTGGACAGTCTTCTTTATCGATGTACACTTGCTTCACTTTAGCCTAACTTGCATGTCCTTTTCCACTGTGGCATCTATGAATTAGTCATGCGTCAATAAATCCATGATTTCACGTGGAGAATCTGTGTAAGATAATTCGACAAGCATTTTCATATCTTCAACAAGTTTGGCCAAAGACTCATCCTTTCCCTATTTTGCTCCTAAACTTTGCTTTCGAAATTTTCTTATGGTGTATCGCTCCAAACCTGTTTAATAAGGCAGCCACCGATTTCTGATACTGTTTGCGGCTTCCAACTGGAATACTGCTTAATGTTCTTAAAACTAAAATAATCAATGAAGAACCTGCGGTTATATATGGCACAGCTAAAGTGGCAACAGCTGTAGAACAAATGTTTTTTCTATTCCAAATTTCATATAGTTAAAGGTATTTAAGGATACAATTATTATGCAAATACAGAAAGATAGAAAGAGGTGTGCCTGGTTTGATTCGTGCATTTTACAGTTCATTTTCTAGATGTTTTATTCTGCCAGTGAATGTTCTTTAGTACCTCGTTGGTTTTGCTGTCATAAATTTTATATACTCTGTTGATCTGTTTTGTACTTCATAGATGCATTATTACATTACATTAATTTTACTGTTATAATCTTTCTGCACATCTCCAATAGCTACTGTTCCCCAGCCAGTGGGTCATCTATATATAAGTTTATGGACTTACAACGCTAAAATCCAGGGTTCGATTCTTCGTGGTGAACAGAGTGCAGATAGCTAATTATATATAGCTTTGCACTAAGAAACCACCACCAACAACAACAAGTAGCTTCTTCCATATTTTCTTCAATCACTCTCATTTTTGTTCTTAAGAATTCTTTAAGGCTTTCTCTTTCTCCCAGTTCTTTCAACTTTTTTAACATTTTCAACATATTTTTAATTACACTTCGAGCACGTTTCGTCATCTTTAACTTCTGTTTAGATATCTAATTTTTACCAAAACAATGCCACTCCTGACAGTAGTATTGTAATGGTTTACATGGTTCGTTTTTATTATTATATAAAAATATTGCAAACTTCAGTATACTTAAAATAAAGTATTTTATTTCTTCAACTGATAGTTTTATAAGTGAGCTAACGATTATCAAGTAATAGACGTAACTCATAAATAAAATGAAGCAGTTACTTTATTGTTTAATTTCCTCTGGTGTATAAGGTACAAACTCAAAATTGGCTACTGACAAACTCGCTAACTCAGTAATCGATTGATAATTTTGTAACAGACTTACTAACTCACTCACTGAGTAATTCACTAACTCTAATTAACGACAACTCTGGTGATTTTAGCTGATTACAACACTTTTCCTCTAAGTCTCAAGAAAATTCAAGACGTCATGTGCAAATCACTTCAAATCTAGATACATTCACGAAATCCCTATGCTTCACACATGCATCATCATGTTGTGCCAACACTCCCTCTAGCAAACAATACAAAAAAATCTAGATTAAAACATAATATGAAAGACTAAAAAAGATAACACTGATGTTCGAAAATCTTATCAAACTAGAGTAGGAAATTACAATACTTAAAAATATATTTTAATGGACATGAAAAAAAAATCTATCGTTACGTCTTGACCATTTCAGCTTGCTCTTTCTTTCTTTTACTGAATTTTCCAAAAAGAAACACAGATGTCATTCACTGATATCCCCGTCACACCAAACATGCTCACCCTTTCAGCCGTGGGGGCGTTATAATGTACAATCCCACTAT
>NW_013665782.1:325862-327678 GCF_000517525.1 Limulus polyphemus | reverse complement strand
TTCAAAAACAAGACAAAAAAAAACATTCACTGATTACCGGGTGCTTCATCGTTGTATGATTCGCAAATATTCTTCTTCCGGACAATTTTCATAGATAGTCATCTGCTTGTCAAGCCCTTATCGTAATATTCTAACGTTGCAACGTTAAAGAAGCCCGACAGTTTTATCTGTGCTGATGATATACTGTAACTGTTTCATTGTTCTCAGAACGCTTGTATGTCTTCTTCTGTTTCCGTTTAAATTATGTAGCTGATTTGTAAAGCATCGTCACAGTCTGATAAGGCTTCGTTTTATATATATATATATCATTGTTGTGTCGTACACTTTTACGAACTTAGCGTTTTTCAAGAATTTCTTTTAAAAGATTTATAAATCAATAAATTTTTATTTATTTATTAATAAAGTTTTATTCTTCTGTACATTTACAAAACATGTGTTTGTTGAACGTCTAACAAATATATAAATATATAAAACCATTGTGTTTTGGCAAAACAATTACGAGTAAGGCTGTGTATGTTTGGAAATGCGGAGAACTTGTATACATACAAATGCGCTTGCGCGTGTACGTATATAATACACACGTACACACACAATATATCCTGATAAATATAACTAGTTTGCTTCCAAAACTAATGAGTAAGGCACTGCTGTATTGATTGATTTGACGTTGCCAACATCAGCCTGTCGCTACCACTGGACCAGCCCACTGATATAAAAGCGGGGAGCACCTGATGTAAGCAAGAGATTATTGAATCGGCTATTCGTTAGAAAAAGTTGTTTGCGCCTTCATTGTCCAGCAGTGAAGCCATGACTGCTACTTACAGGCTAGGTAATTATATCAGATATCCATTAAATTTTCATTCAAATTGTTTCATATGCTGCAGTTCAAATATATGTCCTAGTATATGAACTTGTAAACAGATACACTTAAAAAATTACAAGTTTTGTCTTTCATGAATTTTTATCATAAACTTTTGTGTCTGGATTTTAAATTTTATATTCATGTTCAATTGCTACTTACTTCTCTCGCAACAATATACAGGCAAAGCATGATTTTTTTTATTTTATCTTGTAGTCTGGTACTAAGAAAGGTTAGGACATCGTAACCCAGGTAACACCTTGTTGGTGGTGGTTTATAACAAACCAAGTGTTACTTTAGCGCTGTTATGGACTCGCCACAAAAAGATTTAGAATGATGTGTTTAATTGTTTCTCATCACACCCGTTACCTTCAGATATATTTTTATATAAGTACTGATAATGTAGGTCTTATGGTTAACACTGCTTTGCTATATGAGCTGTTTTCTAAAGTGTAATCATTTCAAAATGTACATCCTATATAAAATTTTGTTCTAGCTATAAGTACATATTTGGTTGTTCCTCAGTAAAATAAATTACTAGAAGCAAATGTTCGTTTTAATTGTTTTTTTTGACACATTTGCTACTTTAGTTTTGCAGAATGATTTGTGCTTTAAGCTGTTCTGTGGCGCAGTTCATCATTGCATTAGAGTGGCTGATGCTTAAAATAATCCCTACATATAATTCATAAGTGTTGTAGACTGACTTAGGCCTTAGTTGCTCTGTGATATAATTATTTAGTGGCTGCAGTAATGTTAAAGAGTTTTTAAATGCAATTAATTATTCAAATCTTCATTGTTGTTGAATGAAGTCTTCTAAAAAGGTCTCGACGTTTATGTATTTTTTGTGTGTACCAGTTAAATGTGCTTTCATTATTAAAAGTTAAGATACTTTATCAGCACAGTGGTGCACAATAAGTTTCTAGTTATGGCTGGAGACGGCTTAAATGGGTAATGAAG
>NW_013665782.1:304289-325099 GCF_000517525.1 Limulus polyphemus | reverse complement strand
GTCGAAACGTTGTACATTTGCTGTCATGTTAAACTTGTATTAAAGTTTTTCTTCATTACCCATTTAAGCCATCTCCAGCCATTATTAGTCTCAAAGTGGGTTCCTCGTCATCGAAGTTTCTAGTTGTATTCTTTTTAAGCTTAGGGCTGCCTCTTAAGGTAAAGGCTGGTATTTTTTGTCTCTTAATTAATCATGACAGATGTTAGTCTACTGGAAACCATTCAGTGTTTACTTTTCATCCAACCATTTAACAGTTTTTATAGTAAGTGTCTTGCGAAATTTGTTAATTGTAACACCAGCACTGTGTGTATGAGCGATAATTAAGATGCAATAACTATACAAAATGAAGTGTACTATATTCAGAAGAGCCGCATTGTGAGGTTATTTGTATTTACAAAATAGAAATACCCACTTAGTTATTATGTATATGTAATTTACCACAGTACACAATTACAGGTTTCAAGCAGACGTGGATCCTCTTTTAAAGTCAGATGTTAGTCATTTATGACCCTTTTCCTCGCGGATGAACATAACTGATACAATTATGCAGTTTATTATTATTTTTTACATCTTTACACATTAGATAACAGTCCGTATCTGCAACTTATAGATATGTGTATAGTAAATGATTTGGTTTGCAAATTGCGACAGAAAAAATCTGACATGATGGTTAGCCCTGACTGTGTTATTTTGATTTAGAATTTAACAATTCTTCAGTCCACATCATGTTACCGTATCCCAGATTTATCAGTCTTCAGTATTTCCTTCTCTGTGGATCGCCTCTGTCATGTTGTTAGATATAGATATTGGAAGATGAATTGTAAAATGAACAAAATTCCGTTTTATGTTAGTGTCTTATAATTGCATCACATGTGTTTAATTTTCACATGACAATGAATAAACGCACACAAAAAGTTTTTATGCCGTATTCTTTGTTCATTTAGATATAGATATTTGTATTAAAAGTCTATAGTATGTAAAATAAGACCAGTTATTTAAGTGAACACTAACTGTCAACAGCCTTATTCTGTTGTACACAGTGTTGAGTGAAAATGTGAACCTGATGTTTGTACTGTTAAATACAGAAAAGTAAGTTGAGGAAAAGGAAATGTGAGCACAGTTTTAAACATATGGAGTACAGACTTGTGCTTGAACCTATTTACTCCGTATTCACCGTACCAATTTTACTTTGTCTAATTTGCGAGTATCCAAGGGAGGTCCCACGAAATGTCCCACACTTTTGGGACACTTCTTTGTCTATGCTTTATTCAGGAGCAGACCCTCGTAGATCAAAAGAATGACGTCACACAAGTCGCGTGGTGGCTCGTGCCGAGTCCTAGACGCACGTGCCCCTCTTGAGAGCATCAGTGTCAGTAGATGTAAAGCATTGTTGAATACGGGCGAAATGAAAATGCGGGTAACTGAGGGGGGCGGGAACGAAAGGACGTATAGTAAACTGTATCAAAAAAAAATGCCCGGATGCTTCATACCAGACAACTTAGCAGTCTGGTCACATGAAAACATAGTAAAGACCCTGTGTCAGCCCGACGATGCAGTCGGGCAGACAGTAAGGGTCCAAGGGGCCTTGGTTCAGAGATGTTTGAGAACTCTTCCAGAACCAGTAGTCTTACATCGCCATAACGAACCATAACTTTTATTTTCAACGTGTGACTAAATGTATTGAAGTTGTTTCATTGAATGTTTTCTTTTTTTCTACCACCAGCTTAGCGAGTAATCTCGAAGAGGTGTGATGCCACTCCGGTTCAAGATTAAAGGTAATTTCATTATTTCTTTGTGTTTCTAAATCACAATTTGACCAAAAATAAATTAACATATAAAACATTCAAGGTTTAGTCTAATTATCATTAACTTCTGATAGACGCAAGCCACCAATAGATATCGCAATTTAAAATTAACACAGTAATTCATACAGTTAATTTAATACACCATTGTTACTTATAATGATTCGAGTGCATTTATTCATCAGGAGGAATTCTCGTTATTGGTGATATATACGGCCATTATCTCAATAATATATCATAAGGTTTGGCTAGCTTCGGATATTTAAGTTAGTACTAAGTTCATGTACTAAACAAACAATGAATCATAATATTAAGAATAATGATGAAAATTAATATGTTATGTATATATTAAACATTTAACTAGTATTTGAATAAAATAAAGTTGTTTAAACATACATCATGAACTATCACCGATTCACTGTCATTGAAAATTGTATTAACTATTGTGCATAAGTGTTTCGTATTGTAAAGTATAATTAAGCTAGTTATATACTTCTGTCACATTGAACTATAAGATAAATTTTCATTATTAGTGATATTGAAAAGATACCAAATTCTTAGTTTGATCGTTCATTTTACTTAGTCGTTTCAGGATAAAATAACCGTTAATGATTCACGATGTGTTAAAGAGCTTTTTTAATTAACGATGCTTACTATTGCTCTTTGTAAAACCGCAGCTTTAGTTGCTGCAAAAAGAAATACAACACACCAGTGTCACTAAATAGTAGATACCATAGCCAAAGTGTTAATCTTATTTCTATGCAGCTTTTTCCTTTTTTAAAGCTGTTTTTTAATGGTTGAATCCTGTAAAATTCGGACATCATATTATTTAAGGATTTAATCTGTAAAATACAGACCTCTTGTTATTGAATAATTTTTCTTTGCAAAATTAGACATTGTGTTATTTATATCATGTGGTTCACGAAGTTGTAATACCTTATGCAAGTATTAATGAATGTACTTTACAACGTGTTTAGCATCACGCTAAAAATATAATTGATAACAAAATAGCACGCTTACGAAGCCGCATTGACTAGTTTATCTTAAATATTCGATATTTGTCAAGTTGTATCATTTTGTTTAATTTGAGGGAAAAATTGTACCATTTCATCATTCCCAATAGAACCTGTCATTATGTTACGTGCCACCTGTCTGTCTGTCTTTAAACCATTAGTGAACTTTCATCCATCAGATAAAATATTTTACTTGCTTCATCTAAATGGCCACCTTCTTTAAAAGCGTCATATTTAATTAGTGGATGAGCATGAAAATATCATTGAAATAAGCTAAGTATATTGGATTGACTATAATGAACGCATGGTTCGTTGTTTTAACCTTAAACTATAATAGGATCTCACTTGTTTTTGAAACACATTTTTATAAACTATTTATGCGCCAAATTGCGTGCGGATCTGTAGCTTTACTGGTTATAGGGCCCCTAGTAGTAAAAATACCATCTCTCTATTGCATTTAATCCAACTAATTACTGCGTGGATCCACTCTGTATTTTACACATAAAATCAGTGATTTGTTACCCAATTTATTTGGTCGTATGTTTATAATGAGTGTTGTTAACTGGCAAAAACTGAACTGAAAATCATTAAGAGTACATACAAATAGATGCTTAGTTCACCAAATTCAGGCGTAACTGATTATTTCAGTAAACGTATGTAGTTATTTTTCTTTATACATAGACTTTTGGACTTTAAAAGTGGTTGCACTAAGGCATCAGTTACTTTTACAACTCATTATAATATTCCAATAACATTTCTACTGCATTATATATTTCCTTAGTAATTTAGTGCATGCATGGATAACTTTAAAGATATAAACAAACCTTGTTTCGTTATTCTTTTTGGCAGCATGGAAAATCTAGGGATAAAATTCATACTGGACTACTGTTACTATCTTTTCTTTTTTTGAAATTCTGTTCAATATTTCCTGCCCCCCAGTGACACAGCGGTATGTATGTGGACTTACAACGCTACAGATCGGGTTTCTATGCCCGTGGTGGGCAGAGCACAGATAGCCCTTTGTGTAGCTTTGTGCTTAACTACAAACAAATAAACAAACTATTTCCTACTCAAAAATTGCCCTAGGAGACTAATAACTCTTTAGTTCAGTGTAGCATGCTGGTGGTCTTAAGTTCAAATTAAAGGCGAGAAAAAAACATATATATATATATGTTTAAGAAAAAAACAAAACAAATACCACAGCTATCCCACTCAAGAAACAAAGGGGAGCAGTCCATTGCAAGTTGAAAACCTACGCTAATCTTGTTCTTTTGTTTAGAATTTACGAAAGTCTGTTATGCCTTTGGCCATATTGCCACGTTGCAGTTCCAAACAACTTAAATCAGACTTGAATTGATAAAATATTGTTGTTTTTAGATAGTTTTTACTTTTCTGTTATAGATAAAATCTAATGTAAACTCTCATTATAATAAACGCAAAGATTTATGCAATTGCATCATAACGTTATATAAACAAGGGTCAGACGAAATAGAACCGAAAGACAATAGGAGGGTTAAACAAATCGTCAAACATAAAATTTATATATATATTTTTGTTACATGTTTCGAATTTTTCCTTAAATATATTTTGTTAATTTATCTGTTATATGTTTTACTTCTTGAAAATTTTAAACTTGAATACAATGTACATTTGAAACAATTCAGACCAAGCGAAATTGAATTGCTCCGTATCGAATTTATGTTTGCTAGCTACATTGGTGTTTGCACAATTCTACTAGGTCAGCATGCTATAGAATGTTACGATTAGGAAGTCCAAAATATTATTTTTCATTTCTTCGCTCTGTCCACATCGAAAAAATCAAACCCCGGATTTTAGCGTTGTAAGTCCACCAAGCTACTGCTGTCCCAATAAAAGAAAACAAACAAACAGAAAAACTATTAGTGTCACGAGAAGATCTATAATGAAACAGCCAAATCTTCGTCACTAACTATAAATATGTTATCAACATCTCTAATTCTAATCGAAGTGGATTGAGTGGGGTTTTGTTTTTCGTACTTTGCTGATATCTTAGCCAAATACATCTTTCTTAATCTAATCTTATTTCTTTCGCAAAACCATCCATCCTAAATGCATAAGAACATCAATACTGAATGTTTTTCACTCTAGGCGGACTCTGTGAAACAAGTTTCTTGTTCATTGATAGCTCCAAGAAGATCAATCGAGTAATATTCCCGGAGAATATGGTCTGAAGTGTTTAGTTGTATTGAAAAGTGTCACTGAAAAACAAATATTTAGGAGGGAAAAACATTACTAGGAGCTTCAGAAGGAAAATTATGCATTTGACGAAATTAGAAATGATATAAATTATGATAACCGAACTGATACATTTTAGAGCTTTAGACTTTCACACATTACAAGTAACGGTTTGTATTGAAATGTGCTATTAAAAATAAGCGTTAAAGTCAGCATGGCTGTATAGAAAATTGCTGTTGTTCCTATACCATTGGTTGGATTTCATAGTAAACTGGATGTTTACTTTGATGTTGATGTAAATGATTCTCTACTATAATACGCAAGAACACATCTAGCAGATGGCATGCTACGTAACAGAGTGAAGAGCAATCCGATCAACCGTTGGGAAATGTACATATTGCACAGGGATCACCTGCACTCCCAGGACTAACTATTGTTGTATCCCTTTCCTAGCTGCCACGGTCTCCATATACACGTCACAATTGTGGGCTACCCACAAAGAGCGAACAGCTGATGCGCTGGATGTAACAGCTGTCCCAGCTGGGCGATTTTATACACAGGATGCTTCGCTTTGGCCACCGCTTGCTGCAGTTTTTATGGTGGTCGCGTGCGCTTAAGCCCCCCTCCCCACCCCACACTTCTATTTTGTTCTAGTGTTTCTTCTTTCGTTAGACCATATTTATCACTAGTGGGGTTGGAAAAAAAGGAACAGTAATGTGATATTTCAATAGATTTAAGTATTGTAGGCGCATGGACACAATAAACGTTTTTTAGCGATAGTTTTCTTGACTCGTAGCTTTTCAACGCTCAGAAGTTTTTGAAACCCTGCTTTACTTGATTTAGTTTACATTGTCACATCCTATATCTCCTGATTTTACTATTTCAGAATATTAGCTTATCTGCTCTGCATTAAACAGGCGAATAAGTGTTAGTGATTTTTCTCAACATTTTAGAATATTTTGTAACGATGTTATAGCTGCTTTCTCCTGTAGTAACATACAGGGTTTTTTGTTTGTTTTTATGCAGTCGTTTTCACCAGTAAAATGATATTACACTATCCTAGATACTTTATAATGTTTTGGCACGCACCCTTTTCTTATATACAGATATTTAAAATTAAAAGAGATCTTATAACACCGGTTTAGTGTACTTTACGCTGCTGAGCACTGAATCGAATGCATTCCACGTTTTTACTTTATTTTTCCCAGTACGGATCATGGTATTTTAGTATAAAAGTATAACCATCGTCAAAATAAAATACACTGATTTACTTTCATTTCGAAATGGAAAACCACAATTATTTAAAGAGAATTATAAGAAATGCTCCAGGTAACAGTGAGTTCCATAAGGTTTTAAATGTTAGCCTTTGAGAATATAAAAACAAAAGTAAATGCAATATTTGGTAATTCACTGTATGGTAATCAAGAATAGTTGAACAAAATGAGGTTAAGTGACAATTACTTAATTTAATGTGTATTATAAAGCTATTAAATATTGATATATTGTTTGTGAAGCCATTCAATAAGTATATTATTATACAACATTGACAACTGTTTGGTCTGAAAATACAAAAGTGGTTCTAACTGATTTTATGAGAGAGAAAATGCTTAATTACTTCGGTCAAATGACCTGCAGAAGACCTAAAAGTGAAAATGCAACTGAAAGTTTCGACCTGAAATGCACCTTATACGATAGATGGACATAAACTTTCTGGTCACAGACTCCTAGGATTCAGTTGTAGCCATCACTAAATTTGAATTATTAACTAGAGATAGCCAGTTAGAGCTTTGTCTGGCTCTGTGCATTGGACAAGACATAGATTGTCACTTTATGACACGACCATACTCGAGAGTGCACAGCATAGTGAGCAGTATCACGATTCGAACCTCGAACACTGTGGTCCTCAGGCTGGCACGCTATGCCTAAGAGAGAAAGAGAAAGGGAAAGGTGCGGTTTTAAAAATAGACAAGCAACGCTCTAAATGATGGATAACTAATGTACGATTACGACAGTAGAAGAGTTATTAAAGCACTAGTGTTTGTGTTTAATTAAATTAACCTGTATTAGGTATATTTTAATTAACTTCAAAACATACAATTTTTTTACACTTCGTAACACCTTAACGATGTGTTGAATTCCTAGAATGATGATAATGAACATACTGCATTAACTTTTCTTATACTACGTCAGCGTACTTTATTGAGAGAAGGCTTAGGAAATCTCTAGGATAATTATGTTCACAAATTTATATTTTGGTTTGCCTTTAGCAATTTAGTTTTTACACACATTTTATTTGTTTCTGTAAACTCAAGTGTATTAAAAGTTTTTAGCATACTTTTTTTTACTGGGGAATAGCATTCGAAGTGATTCCTTTTCATTTAATAATACAAAGTACGTGGCTGTAGTATACTAAAAGTTCCTTTAATCTGCCTCAGCGGTAAGTCTGAGGGCTTATAACACTAAAAATCTGATTTCGGTATCTACGACAGTCAGAATACAGGTTGCTCATTGTCTAGCTTAACAAGCAAAGAAAAAATCTTCAAAGTCAAGTTACGGCACATTTCAATTCAGCCGATCTACAAAATCGTTTTGTTAATTTTTATTGTTTTATGTATTTGAAAATTGTATTGTCAATTATTTGTTCTAGATTATTATGATAATTTGAAATGTCATGATCAGACATGAAGATATGTGATGTCGGTGGTAAAAATAATAATTACGGAGAGAGAGAAGATAAATATTTTATCATTTATATCATAGGCATGTATGTTTAAGATCTTATTCACGAAGAGCCAACAGTTGTTTTTGATGTTGCTTTAATTAAAATAGACTGAATATGAACTATCTCAATCTGCATTTCTAACGATGGTATTAATTGTTCGGTGAGCACCAAACTTACTTGCGACTTTTTCAGTCTTTTTAAAAAGTAATTAATAAAGAATGAATAATAATAATATATTTAGTTCTTCACCAAATGAATTTAACCTGAACTTCCCTTTATGTTAGGTATGACCAGTCGGGACTCCAGAACGTCAATTCCCAGACCTCTGCGAAGTGGCTGTGATGACACCTGGTCGTGGAACCGAAAAGACAAGTCCCACGAGGTCAGACTGTGCGGTGTTTGGCTTAGAACAGCCCAGTTTCATCCCAACTGGAGTAACGGGACGGCAGGAGTCCGAGGAAGTAGAGTACTAAACAGCGGAAAGTATTACTGGGAAGTAAATGTATCGGAAAGGATCTTCGGTACAAGCATGATGTTCGGTATTGGTACCAAGAAAGCTCGCCTCCATGTTGATGCCTTTATTAACATGCTGGGAGAAGATGATCAAGGATGGGGTTTATCGCATAAAGGAATACTCTGGCATAACGGAGAGTGGAGAAAATTTACGAAACCTTTCCGTGAAAACGAAGCCACAACTGTTGGACTTCTCTTTGATGGCCCTCAAGGAACATTGACGTACTTCAAGGATGGCGTATGTCTTGGGGTTGCCTTCTCAGGACTTCATCTAGTCGATGATGACTTATATCCGGTGGTTTGCTCAACTGCAGCTAAAACTGAAATGACTCTGTCTCACATGAGACGTGACTTTTATAACTTACAAGATCGATGTCGGGCAGTGATATTGAACATTCTAAAAACTCGTAACGACGTTAATGACCTCAACTTGCCAACCAGGATCAAAAGTTATCTTATGGAAACCAAGGAGTGCCAACAAGTTGTGAGAACACGGCAAAGAGATACCCATTCCTCTCCATACATTAAAGCTCTGCCGTGTAACATGTTTCATTTACCTGGTGTCAAAAACTCTTTTTTATATGCGTGAAAAGTAGCTTAACGATTTATTTTTGTTTTTTAATAAGTATAAACTTGCCTTACTGTAATTTTAAATATAAATTATTTTGATCTAGAAGAAGATTTTAAAATAAGAAAATAGTAACAGTTCAAACCTCACATCCGTGGAAAAGTTTCCATTTCTGTCAAAAAGTTATATATTTTCTTGTTTTCAAGGCACTTTATTTAACATGTGCATTCTGTATTGTGTTGTGTGAGTGTCACTATGTTTTTTTTTAGTTAGCAATGGGCTTGGCTCGCTCAGCAGAATGGGCTTGAACCGCCAAGTAATCAGCTTTCATCTATTGATCTCCTTAATGATATGTTGCAAAACAAGGTTGTGTGTTTTTAAAATGATGTTTCTGACGTCAGTGGCTATAGTCAGTTTTCACGAAAGGATCTCGTTTGGTAAATAAACACGTGTGTATATATTTTTGTGAATTGTGAACCAGTTTCAAACTGTTTTCCAAGTTCTATGTTGTTGTCTTATAATGATTTATGGTAGTCAGGTTGTAGTATTGTTATAATAACTTCGAAGAGAGTAGAATCTTACATTATTTTGAGGGTCAATATGCTAAAACTGTGAATTTTTTTTATCGGATTTTGAGTTTTTCTACATGTAACTATTAAACTACGTTCTCTGTAAATAATTTGGTAGTCTTTTATGTTAACTTTCTCAGTATATCCCGTGGTATTTCTTATTTGTGAACGTATTCGTAAAAAAAAACAAAAAAACATTACTTTAAGCGTATTAAATTATTTATTAACACGTGCTTATTCACGTGCTCTTAAAGTAAGATGATACGTAGAAATGTTTTTTCGAACTATGCACTATGAAGCGAAAGCACTATTTAATATTTAAACCTGTAGCTTAGCGTGAAGTCTTAAGTGAATTTATTATATATTTTACGAAATACACTTCGACAAGCGTAGGGATGGGTGGAAATCTAGTCAATAAACCCTCACCTCTGCAAGCTCGAGTCAATGACATGGTTAAGCGCAGACCAAGAGGTTATGTAAATTAAGGTAGTTAGTGTGTAAGCTGTTCAGCCGTCTGTTTGCGTGTGTGTATGATGCTCATTTTGTAAATTATCAAGAGTTTCCCCTTTTTTGCATAAATGTACTTTAAAGTGGTTTGTATTCATTTGTCTACATACTCGGTATTTCTATAAAGCTGTATGTTGCAGCTTGGTATGTAGACTTCTTGATCACGTTCGCAACCAAAAATATATTGTGGACTATATATGTTTGAGACGAATATTATTAATTATATATGGTTGTTGTCAAATATAAGTAGATGATTGGAATTACGTTTCCTTGTATGTTAAAATATTTGCTATATGTTTTTCAAAGTTATGTACTACGACATTTCCTGTATTCAAAAATGCCTCACGTTTTCCTAATACAATTTCGTGTGAAATATGAGATGGTATGATATCCATAATTTTAAATAAAATATTTAATTTCAAAGGAATATTAAGTTGAAGTACCTCATAATTATTTATAGTAAAGATTACTGTATACATGAACCATATTGTATTATGGCACTAATTTCAGGACAATGAGGTTAATGTTATTTATTTTAGTAATATGAATATTGGATTTGAATAGTGTGTTATGTGTGATGTATTGTTATTGTCCAAAGTGTGTGTAATTTATTCATTTATAAATAAAATATTTTTTTTTGCCTAAACGACTAATCTGCCCGATGAGTCAGTAACAAGGGTTTTTCAACAAAAAACATCGAGCATATAGTCCTGATTTAGCACTCTGCTATTTCTATCTTTTTCATCCTCTTGAGAACGGGTTGCGTTGACGAGTGTTCTGAAAACAAGTGCACTACATGTTTTTTCATAATATCAAACCGGAATTTCATCGATCTTGCACGATGAAGCTCATAGATCTAGGAAGAAAATGTCTACTTCAAATCACATACGTTTGCTAGTGGTAATCGGATTGGATTTGCTTGCACAAAATCAAATCCCAGGGAAGGACTCTTCATCTGAACTTTTTTAATAGCAGTCTTTTCATAACGAGTAATATGGGCGTGACACTATCATGTTGAAGGATAACAGCGGACTGTTATTGACCATTTTAATGATTTATTCATATTCAATACTTGTATATTGCCAGTCGTTGATGAACATTTCTAAAACTGAATATTAACAAAACCGAATGTTGTACTGTACGACTTTAACACTGATCTACTTTATTATACTCGATGAGCATTGTAAAAACGTATTTTGAATTTAGTACAAAATCTAAAACAGTATTATAAACTTATTGTGATGAATAACATTACTAGTGTGGTGGTTAGTAACCCTTGAAATCAGTTGGAAGACATCTAGCCAACATCATACATCGTTACCTCTTGGGTTACTTTAATCGAATAGTAGGATTCGACAGTTACTCTTGTATCACACCTTAGAGTACAGAGCGAGATTTCTTATTTTATTTATTTTTAGTGATAATTGGGTGCAAACCACGAAATCTCAGAACCACACTCTAGCATGCTAGACACTGAGCCGAAGTGTTCACTGATGGCACGTCTATAAATTTAAAGTCCTTAGTTCGATCCCTGTAATGAGCACAGCAGAGATAGCCCACTGTTCAACTTTAGCTTAACAGCAGCAAAACAATTTACACATGTACAAACTTACTTGAAACAGAATTTCCAGTCTCCTTAGTGGTTAATTAATAATTATCGAACTGTTTCTATTAATAGCCTTGCAACTGATTTAGGATCTTTTTTTTTTTTTGTTACACCATATGCCTTTTTTTTCAATTACTTTGTTAAATATTTACAGCATTGAAATATTTTCAAATATTAAAACTTTGGTAAGGATTAATCACAAGGAAGTTTAGCAGATCTTTGAAATTTTGAAGAAACTACTACAAACAACATTACATACACAATTATCGTCCTCGCTGGGTTAGCTGTAAGTTTACGGACTTACAACGCTAAAATCTGAGATTCGATTCCCCGCGATGTACACAGCTGGTAGCCCAGTAAATAAACAATACATAATTATCAGCTTTGAATTTATTTCAAATGACCTGTTTAAGAACATTATAATTATTTTTAACATGCTTGTAAAAGTTGAAGTAAACTGATAAACTCTTAGTAACTTCTTTAACAAAATTACTAATTTCATTATATCTGAGCTAACTTCATTCTCACACTAATTGCTTAAGCGCAAAGCTACACAATAAAACTGTCGAACACCGAAAGTTTGCGTTTAAAGTTCTCACGTACACTACTGACTCGCAGAGGGCTTCTTAAGAGCCTAAAAAGTGCTTAAAAATCATAACTAAATTAGTGATCACTGTTCACTTCCGTGCCGGTAACATCAGTTTACAAAAATGTTTTCTGGGAAGTTCAACTGGTCCAATTGTTTGTTTATGAACATATTTTTTAACATCCGGTCTGCAAGTTAACGAAACAGAATTCGGAGGATTGGGTGGGCTATAGAAGTGTCACGGTTTTCGGTATTCAAGCTTGAACAAACATAAAATCTACTTCAATAAAAGGCTCAATCTGTTAACCTAATAAAAAATACACTTTCCTGCAAAAAAAAAAGTCTCCCAATAGTGTTCGCCCACGAAGATGCTGAAGTGCCTCTTACACAAAATAGCAGAAATGTTCATGTTCAGGAAGGTCCCGCACTTGGCAACTTTACAGTGGCAAGTAAGCTTCGTTGAGGCTTCCTTACAATATCTATTGACAGAACTCGTGAAAACCGCGGATAGAACAGCTTTATAAAGTTTAGGAACAAGGTATTTTACGTACGGCCACTACTACAACCGTCTTTTGCTAGAAACTAGTGCGAATATACCCACGTTGTTGGATATTTCAGATTACAGTAAAAGCAAGGAGCTCAAATCTTCATTCAGATTTTTATTTTAAGAGAGTAACGTAAATCTTTTTGTGGAAATCAACTCACCACCCTTATTCGTAGACTTGGCGTTAAAAATATATTGAAACATTTTGTCCAAATACGGTAATAACTTGTGACGACATAAAACCTGTCGACTAGTTATTGGTAAATGCCAATGATTTACCTATACTTCCGAAAAGTTACTTTTTCTTAAAACTCTTTCATGCGGTTTGACGAAAATTATATGAAAGATTATGTGTTCAAAGCAACAGTTTTTGATATTTTCGATTTGCAATTATTAATATCTTACGTGATCCAGACTAAGTGTTTTTGTTAATCAATTACCTAAATATTTTCTAGGTTACAGGTGTCATTTTTTTGTAAATTTTCTAAATTAATTCCGAATGTACATTTTTACTAATAATTCTTTTCTGTGCTTTTTTTGAACTGCCCTACAAAGCCAGTGCTGCAGATACTATGCAATACTCGAAGCTAATGTAATTCCCATGCTGTAGTAACGAAATATGACAGACACTGTGGTTTTTCATGTAGGATGGTGACCATGCGCGTATTGGTAATTAGGTTAAATCCGTCTAGCAGGAGTTCTTTCAGGATAGAATCACTTTATATAACCTTCCCCATGAATTCCACTTTGTACACCTGACCAAACCAGCCGATTTCTGGTTGTGAAAGCAACTCAAGACACTTGTGTACCATTGAAAGTCTCACACAATTTCAGACCTCAAGCATATCAGCTGAGATGCGCGGTCATACGGATCGAATTCATTCTGAAGGCAGGAGGAGTACATTATGAACAACTCCTGTGATTGATAAAATATTAGCTTATAGTGGCACCCCTGGCAGTAACATGGGACAACTGTGATATTTGTATCCTTTATTAGCCTTAACATCACCGTTTGTGAGATAATACACGAAACTTTCTTTATAATCATCATCATGTAGATTGATAGGTATTCAAGCATTGTGCAGTGAAGGTTGTATATAAAAACAAATTTTTCAACGCACTTTTGTTTGATCGACTATCAATCTTTTTTATAACGCATAACCAAATTCTTATTCATTCTGAGACAAATTAAATGATTTACAAAGGTGTTTAGATTTTGTATCCTTACATGCCTCTGTATTCGCACTATATTGTAATCAAGCATTTTACTTGTTATTATAATGACCCTTTAAATTATAGGGGTTATTAAAGCCACAAAGAAATGTAAGATAATTTCAATGTTTGTAAGGCTGTTCATAATGTCTTTTCACTCGTTACTTCTTCATTCCATAACAAAGCATCTCAGTTCAACATTATTTGACTTACACATATGTACCATTTCATTTTTTAACGAAGTATCACACAATGATTCAGCATTCTGTACACTTTAGTTCTGCCAGATAACCTTTCGCAGGATTTAGTAGTGTAGTTTTAATATAGCGTATTCAAACAAGAGAATTCTGTTGTGTTTAGCTTATTTGCTTATGTAAGTATTGTTCTATTATATAACATTGCATTAAGCATAAGATATTTTGCTAGAAAAAAATTTAAAAAATCGAGTACTTCGGTTTTTATATTAAAACACAGTGTGTGTGGAATTTAGGTATAGAAAGAAAGAAATCTAACAAACTGCTATGTGGTATAATATATATTCTAAGAAATTATGAATGAAAGTCAAGTAAAAATGTATAACAATATGACAACCACACTGTATCAAAACACACAATAGTTTGTCGTGCGGCCAAAACAACCTGCAGGACACACAGTGTGCTATTAACAGGAATGATGGTTTAGCGATTTTCCACTTTCTGTAGCTCGGACTATGGTAACCCAAACTAAATTTACTTACTTCGCATACTAAATTTCAAGGTAATCCATTAAGAAATACACGAGATATAAAATCTCCTCTTTTGATTGAAGTTTTTCCTTTATATTTTTTTTTTCTTCGCAACAAAAGTACGGAAACTTGATTTGATAGAAAAGTACACTTAACTATTATGGATTTCTTTCAAATTTGGTACACTTTAAAATCTTTATATTTGGTTTAAATATAAATCATATGTGCAAAGTTATTCAACAAATACCGCTCAATTTTGACCAAAATTTTTGCGCACGCCTGCACAAAAAGTCGTGTGAGCTATCGGTCTGAAGTTTTTACTGCAACTTCACCTGAGAGTAAAAGTGGACCATTTTTGTCATTCGGATTAAAGACGGCTGATTTAGAGCGGCAAAACTATAGGGGTAAAAAGACGTGCAGATACACAAATGTTGTTTAGGCCAAGTAAACTAGATTAGCAGTTTCTAGTCAAGTCTTCAAAAGAATCATAGGGTGGACTGTTATTATTTATTGCCAACTTTTAAGCACAATTTTGCTAAATTTTATGAAATTTTCCTAATTACAGAGATTTAGCGTCACGTGATATTAGCTTAAGCAATTAGATTAAATAATGATGCTCGATACGGCTGTACCAAATGCATGAGGGTGATGACAAGAAACTGTTAATTTAGTTTCCGTGGCGTTACTATAAAGGAGATTATTAACACCGATTTAGAGAGGGAAAACTACCATCATGTATTTCAAAAAAATCTGGTTGGTTCTATAAAGTAAAGGTCTGTTCCGAATAATAGGGTTGCGATCCTAAAGCTAATTTTGGTTACTATCGAGTATCACTTTCTTACTTTGTGTGGTTTGTTGGTGTGTATTGACAAAAAGCCATGATATCTAATCAAAAACATCTTAGGTGTGAAAAACAGTGCGTCCAAAAAAAAAGGATTGAGCATGTGACTTAAAGGAATAAAATCACAATTGAAGGTCAAACTAGTAGCTATACTTATAGCATTGATAATAATTTTACAGCAAATATTCATTATTAGTTAGCTGAGCCGCGTATTTTGTGTTACCTACCATCATGCCCCAAATTAAATTACCATTTGAACACGTTAACGTACATACTCCTTAAGTTGGTTAAAGAAAGTTAGTGTATGTTGTTTTACCTACCATCATGCCCCAAGTTAAATTACCATTTGAACACATTGACGTACATACTCCTTAAGTTGGTTAAAGAAAGTTAGTGTATGTTGTTTTACCTACCATCATGCCCCAAGTTAAGTTACCATTTGAACACGTTAACGTACATATTCCTTAAGTTGGTTAAAGAAAGTTATTGTATGTTGTTTTACCTACCATCATGTCCCAAGTTAAGTTACCATTTGAACACATTAACGTACATACTCCTTAAGTTGGTTAAAGAAAGTTATTGTATGTTGTTTTGCTATATATATGTAATGTAACTAATAAGTTGAAAATGAAGGCACTAATGAATATTACTTTATGTTAATTGCGTAATCACCCACTCCTGTACTGAGAAATGTGACATCTCCTTTAAGTTAAATCTTCACTTACACATCAGATAATTCTAATACCCTGCATTACATCTGAAGCAAGTTCCAAATATTACAATATACATTAACGAATAATACCGCAAATTCGCTGCAGATCAAAATGCCTAATATTTGTTTATTTTATACCACCATCAACGTAAAATTTGCAACTAATAGCAGAAAAGTCCAGTTAATGCAAATTATTGTGTCCTCTACAAATTTTTGAAGTTATAATTAAGTTTGCTTTAGGTTTATCTTCTTAGACAGTTTTGTACATCATGATGCCAGTGGTTAGCCCAGCATGGCTAAGTGGTTGGAAAGTTTGACTCGCAATCTGAGAGTCGCGGATTGGAATCCCTGTCTCACTAAACATGCTCGCCCTTTCAGCCGTGGGAGCGTTCTAATGTGACGGTCAATCCCACTATTCGTTGGTAAATGAGTAGCCCAAGAGTTGGCGGTGGGTAGTGATGACTAGTTGCATTCCCTCTAGTCTTTCACAATTCAATTAGAGACGGCTAGCGCAGATAGCCCTCGTGTAGCTTTGCGCGGAATTCAGAAAACAAACAAACAATATGAGTGGTTTCTATCTTATACAGAGCTAAAAAAAACAAACAATTGTGATCGACTACACTGAAGTTATTCGCACTTTATAAGAGCAGTGTTTTAGGCTCCCTCTTTCTTTAGATCTACTTCGTCCACTGTCGATCATTGTTTATTCTCCCATTGCAACGAACTTCTGTGAAGGACAGCGAGGTCAGTCTTAGACCACACTTGACAAAATTTCCACAGACTCTATATTGCATTTTGACACTGGCTTCCAGTACCATGATTAAACAAATTTAAGGCGCAAAACTCCATTGGAGCTGTATCGAGGGTCTTCAAAGCCATGTGATCGAGATGGATTGTTGTATTCCCTGCTTCTTCGCCAATTTTTTTTTCGTGGAAAGTCGTTGATTTTAGGTTGTGTTTGGAAGATAGTGAGCTTTCAACATCTTCAAATCCTTGTTTATTGTCTAACCGAAAATACGAGATATAACCAGATTCAACGCAATGTTATGGTTTTTTTTGAGGGGGTGAATTATCTGTCATTATCTTAGCCTTAACTTTGCTGATGAGAACGTTGCTCGAGTTTGAGTTGGTTGTAGAGCCCCCTTGCTGTGCTAAACCCCCTGGGTGCGAGTTTCTTTCTTGGCATGGATAACATTGAAGGCACTCTTTTTTTCGAAATGCTGTATCTTTTAACAGTCTCGCTGTACGAATAAATTTATATTACCATAAAGTCATAACGCTTTCAAAACATTAAAAACTTTATTCAGCTTTAAATAGAAAGGTATTTCATTGACATTATAAGACGTTCTTTAAGAAAATAATATGTTGTTGTTTGTTATTAAGCACAAAGGGCTATTTGGGCTCTGCCCACCACGGGTATTGAAACCCGGTTTCTAGCCGTATAAGTTCGCTGACATACTGCTGTGCCACTGGAGTTGGGGGGGGGGACAAGAAAAGAATATGAAAGTATATTTAAGGAAACTACATGTATAGAAAATGAAGAACCAAAGTTTGGGAAGGAATAATGACATCAAGATTTTTAGGAATTTTTTATTAGACAAAAATCACCAATTTATATAGATCTATTAAATTAACGTATGCTTAATACTTATTAAATAAGAGCACCAAACCACTTATACAAATACTTATGTTGCAAGAATGCTTAAAACTGCTTTTTGTTTAACCTCAACGTCCACTTTTAAGACCATTGTTTAGTATGAACGTAGTTTCAACTGATGCCTTATAGATGTACTATCATTTCAGAAAAGAATTTTCAATGAATAACTGAAGCATGCCTTTATTTGCGTACACACTGTTAAACAGTTTAATATTTTTAAACACATGAAAGACAGATTACTTAAAAACACGTAACTGACTTTAAACTATTTTAACATTGAACAAAAATTAACATCAACAAAACATCCAAAGAGTTTATACGCTTTTATAACCCTTTCTTTTTGTACAAATATTTTGGATAAATTATACTTGTGATCCCACTAACAGATTCTTAGAAATTTATACTATATTATAAAATTATAATTTGATTTTTGTCCAAAAAACATTTGGTATTATTCTTAATGCAGTCTGAAAAAAAAGAGAGTGTATAATTAAATTATTTATCATATCTTCAGGGGAGCAGGAGAAAAAAAAGCTCCCTCTAGCCTTGTGTAGAAAGGAGCAAGCGGAGGCGGCAGCGGCCAACCTCAAGTACAGGAATTCCTACGGGGATAAAAACAACAAGGAAATTTCTATTTAGAGATTTTAAATTTTCATAAAATCTGTTTGGACAAAACTGTCCAAAAAAGTATATATTATATAATGTCACCAGTTACTCAATAATAAAAGCCTTCATGTGTAAGTGATATCCGACAGTTTCAAGTTCGTTAGAAACAGCTCCCTCTGGGGATGAAAAACAAAAGCTTCTACAGTACAGCACATTTGATTTTGTTAAATAGAAAGTTACTTATATCACTAATTTTCGAGTTTTACTTTTGAACTTTCTCTTTTAGACAAAAGCTCTTATTACATTTAAATACAGTCTACGGAAATTAGATATACAATTTTTAGAACGCAAATGATACAAAAAAAAATTGACACACGTATATCATAAGATTTTGCAATTAAGATGTGTGTAATAATATTATATCTTAACGTTATACTAACACGAGGTGAAACCGCACCATAATTTGCACTTGCTACACAATTCACTCATACTAAGTTTATAATCTCAGCAAATTTTCTTGATTAGAATAGAACGAAACATACACAATAACGAAACTTGCAGTAAGGTACTCTGTAACAGAAAAATATTCTGTACTTCAAATTTATATAAACAGGTTGAAACGACACCTTTAAGATTTTTCTAAAAGCATCATGACTGCTTTGGTATAACATAAAAAAATCTTCAGAAAACAATAATAGTTTGGAAAATACCAAATTATATATGACCCACTTTAAAAATACGAATTCTGAATCAAAAAAGTATTGTCAAATGTTTAAATGTAAATAGTTTGTAGTGTCAATGAGAAAACTTTGGTGTGATTCCCAACACTGTCGACTGTTATCGAGGATTAAATGTGGAAATATTTTCGATTAAACGTCACTTGTGAACATCAGTGTTGAAGAAAACCCTTTTCTGTGCAAGGTTTCTGATGAATGACAGGAATCGATAAACTATCTGATCAACAAGGACATTAGATATTCTTGGAAAAACCTTTTACTCATCCTTTGTGGGCACATCATAAAAATAATGGTCGTAAATCTTTCTAGATCTTAACCGTTATCGTAAAAATTAGCCTCAAAAAGATAAGCTTTACACAACTTGAAAAAACAAACTTTGAAGCAGTCTCTCTCTCTCTTTTCTTTTGTAATGACGTTACATTCAAAATATATTTTTCTATCCTCGCGTCAGTAAAGCAACTTACTTTTCATGAAAGAGTGATTCACGGTATTTAAAAGTTTGATTGAGTGAGGGAGAAATACTTCAAGACTAAATACTAGAGTAAAAAATCAAACGTCCTTGGGTCGAGAGTAAACACATATTGTAATAGGACGACTGCAACTACAGGAACACTATGTGTTATAAACACGTGTTAGTAGTTGTTATTGTATATCAGCTTAAGAAATATGTTAGTGCGTACACGTATAATGATTCGTGGCAAAACTATAAGGTATAGTGATGTATCAATATGTTATTGACATTGTTGTAATATATCGTGAAATGTTGTAAGTATGAATATGCATCATGGTGTAACTGTAAGTATGGTGATATGTCTTCATGGTAGTGCAAATGTAATTGTGTCAAGAAACTGTTGTAGGTGTGATGTTGCTTTGCACAATAGTAGAAATAATGTGTTATATTATGGCAATGCTATAAATTTGGTGATCTATCATGACAATGCTATAAGTGTAGTGAAGTGTGATGACAATGTTCGTAATTTTGGTGATGTGTCATAGCAACGTAATAAATGTGATGCTGCTGAATGACAATGTTATAAATGTGTTGGTTTATTGTGACAGTGTCATAAGTATAATAATGCAGGAAACCGTTTTGTAAATGTGTCGATGTGTCATAACAATGTTATAAGTACGATGATATCAAGAGAATATTGTTTAAGGTTCCGAGGATAAAGAAGAGCATATTTATATATACATATATCATTTTTATCTTCTTTCAACAAGTAAATGGTGTCTGTTTTCCTATGAAAAGCACTATTTAGTGTAAATAACGCGTTTCTATTGAAACGACCTGAAATGACTTGGACCATAAAATACTTCAAAGGTTATTGGAATAATAAATATTCTAGTGTGTGTATGAATTAATTTGCGTTTGTAAACAATAATGGGACCATTACGATAGCTTATGAAGTGGTGCTTTTAATGGGAGCATTACGATAACTTATGAAGTGGTGCTTTTAATGGGATCATTACGATAACTTATGAAGTGGTGCTTTTAATGGGACCATTACGATAATTTATTAAGTAGTGCTTTTAATAGGACCATTACGATAATTTATGAAGTGGTGCTTTTTATGGGACCATTACGATAATTTATGAAGTGGTGCTTTTAATGGGACCATTACGATAACTTATGAAGTGGTGCTTTTAAGGAGACCATTACGATAACTTATGAAGTGA
>NW_013665782.1:296403-303289 GCF_000517525.1 Limulus polyphemus | reverse complement strand
AAGTGGTGCTTTTAATGGAACCATTACGATAACTTATGAAGTGGTGCTTTTAATGGGACCATTACGATAATTTATGAAGTGGTGCTTTTAATGGGACCATTACGATAACTTATGAAGTGGTGCTTTTAATGGAAGCATTACGATAACTTATGAAGTGGTGCTTTTAATGGGACCATTACGATAACTTATGTAATTATAATAAAGTACATGCCATCAACGACTACATACCTAACTTACATAAAAACAATTCGTATACATACATCTCACACCTCATCTTAAATGCGAAAGACATTTGTAATGCGTACTTAGACTGAAACAAAGACAGTAGCTTTAAATTACAAGTATAGCATAAAAGCAAAAATTCGATTTACTGTTTATTCCTTTACAGAATATACCGTTTACATTCACAGATAAATTTGTAACCCCATTATAAATATATATTATTAAAAGCACGTACTAAAAGTAATATAAAACTAATCCCTGTTTTTCGTTCTCATGGAGAAAAAAAATGCTTTGGACTTTGAAGAGTTTGAAGCTACTGTGAATAATTTCCACTCTTTTCACATAAATCACAATAATCCTGGCGTGAGCACTGAAAAAATGAAATTATATGATTACGCTGCACGTCTTCATCATTGGATCAAAATAATTTTAACTGATCATTTCTCACACAAAGGATATCATTGAGGAAATCGAAACTTAGAATTTTATCCATCCTCTGTCATGCTGGCTGCAAAAGAAGAAAAATAATTATTCGGATTTTAATTAATCATGAAATATGAGTTTGAATCTAAACTATAACGTTTTGGTAGAAGAATGATTTCGTGTGGTTTGTGGTTTTAAAAGTCCTAATTTGGACTGCATTCATGGTCTAAGATTAGTCTTTCTATAGAGCACTAGTTGTGAATGTGTTCTGTGATCCAGAATACATATTTTTTTTATATAGGGCTAATTTTGACTGCGTTTTATAGAAAATCTGTTGCTATGTTGTTCAGCTCTTACAAGTTGATAATGAATTTTAAGTTTGAGATTCCAAAGTCAAGCATATAAATTCCTCGTACATAGTATGCAAACGTCTAGAATGTCAAAGAGCTACTTTTCAAAACCCTGAATAAACTGTGCATATGCGATGACTTTCATATGTTATTTAAAGTTGTTTCAATAAGGTTCAGTAAATGAAAAGGTTGCGAGTTTTTAAGAAGTGCATATGGTCTTGTTAAACTTCTTATTCAAATGTTCTGAAGTTTATGTGTCGCATTTAGTTTAGTAGTTAAAAGTTTAAACACTAGTTTTGCTCAACCTTTTTTCTGGACGGTTTCAATAACACAATAAGTCGAACAACAAATTTTCGATAAAGAGTGGTTGAGCATTATGATGTGTATAAAATTAAGTAAATACGTAAGCATTATAATGAAATAACTTGGAAGTACGTTAGAGAATTATTATTTTGCAAAGCGGATTCACGACGCCTTAGAGTCAACAACAACAACAACAACAAAACAACTAGACAAACTGGACATCTGATATGATCATACTAAAACAAAACAGGTTGAATTTTACTCTTAATATTTTATTGTAATGTAAAAGATATAAACTTGGAGCTTAATTTTCTAATTCGACTCGTGTCAAACAACATATTACAACATCATATATATATAACAGCCTCTTTAGTATTTCTAAATATGTTAATTTGTTTAAAGATAGCGCTATAAAAAAATCCAAAACATCTTGTGTCTCAACATAAAGTACTCACTATTGAGCTCAGAAGAACCCGTTGCTTCTAACTTGGTTAAGCATATACTTATGTTGTAACGTTCGAGTTCTGAGAAGCCTGTTTCGCAGAGTAAAAACCGGTCTGCCTATTTTCTTTGGCCTGATTTGTGTACATAGGGTTAAGTTTACGTCCTTTATATTCTACAGTTGATCTGTCGGTGAAGTTTGACAAGCGAACACGATCCAACAATGACATGAAATTGTTGCGAAGAGATTCGTAATGCTTCGTCAAGTACATTGATTTCTGGTCCGGGTCTTGATTGTCCTGAAATATCAAGCTTAGTTTTATTGTTATATCAATGTTAAGTAAAAAAATTTATCAAGGAGCTGATCTGATTGAGCCATTATTTTGAGCATTAAAGACAAATACAATGACAGTAACAAAAGGTCACTATTTTATTTTGTATAAGCTGCGTGGTCCATAAGCATGATGATTTATTTATGATTGTTTTACTCCTGCCATTTATCACTTTGAGCATAATTATAGTATTGTCAGGTTACAAATCATTGTCACGATCGCCCCCCAGTGGCACAGCGGTATGCCTGCGGACTTACAAAGCTAAAAACCGGGTTTCGATACCCGTGTTGGACAGAACACAGATAGCTCTTTGTGTAGCTTTGTGCTTAACTACAAATAAACACGATTATAGTGAAGGTACAAGTAAACTTCCGACATTGTATTTTACTTGCTGTTAAACCCTTATTGGTTATATAATTCTACATTTCTATGTTGTACACCCACACTAAATGCCTACTTATAAAAGATTGGAAAACATGCATATATCATTAGTTTGATAACCATTTCGAAAACCTAACTGGGAATTTTAGGTTATATAACTTGCACAAAATATTTTTGTGATAAGATACAAAAGTGAAACTCCTATATAATTATTCGGATCGCTCTTATTACATTTTAATTTATGGGTTAATATATTGGTAGATCACGCTATTGGGAAAATATCAGTTTCAAAAATCGTATTAAAAATATTAAAATAATAGATAACAGCAATGTTCCCTACATTTATTGAAATTTGTTGGTGTTCTATTCGTGACGACTTACAGTTTCTTTTCTTTTTGTATTAGCTTCAGTTATTTCTTCTAATAAATTACTTTGATTGATTTTTAGCCGTTTAGTTATGTGCATTTCTTCGTTTTCATTCTCCTCTCCATTCTTGTTTTCAGTCTAATTGTTTGGACTGTCATTCATATTGCTGTGCTATGATTTTAAGTAATTGTAACACTCAGTATATCCATCATATGCACTTTTCCTTTCTTGTTTTTTTTTAATTAAATTTTCTAATTCAGTACAAAACAGCTTACCGTCATTTAGAATCAAATGTATAAGCGCCAAGTATGTCGCTTGTGGTACCATGTCTCTGCATTAAGATATGCAAATCGTTCTTATGGATTTCTATATTATAACCCTCTACTGAATATTTTAATATGTTTGTTAAAACATTGGCAAAAAGTAGTATACAAGAGTTTATGTTGATTTAAAGACATTATAAGAATTGAGTCTAAAAAATTATTGCTGAAGAAATAAAAGAAATGATTAACACAATTCTTGACCATTCGACAGTGCAGTTCTTCCACAGACAGACTTATGGATGAATAAATATTTTAAGGCTATTTTAGAATCTGAGTAGTCGTATAGTGAGGCTGTTAAACAATGTATAGCCAAAACAGACAATACTTCGAAACAGAGAGCTTTCCATATCTATCCTAAGAATGAGAAAACTCAATAGAGGGTTTATGACATCTTAGAGCTCTTAATTAAACTACGTTCTAAATTACGCCTTCATACACATAGTCAATCCTTTAGGTACGAAAGAAGAATATTCTGACCCAAAAAGTCATTATAATGAAAGTGTATATATAACAAGGATTTGAAACCGATGGATGATTACAAGCCGAAAGTTAACAGTCACACCTAGAAATCAACGGGTGTTTTCACGAGAAAAATTGCCGAAAAAACTTAATTACAACAATCTCATCTGACGACATGTCTATCAAGCCTCCCGATGCAGTTTCAATGGGTTTTTGTGTCTTTAGCCTGATTACACGTGGCCCACGAACGGTTGAGGGTCTGTAGCATATTTGTTATTATGCGTAGTTTAAGAATGACCTCCCAGTCCTTTGCAGAAGGTTGTTGCAACAGAAATTGTGATGTCTGGTAATAGTGCGTAATTATATCAGCACGAGACCTAACGTCGTTCTCATAAAGAGCTATCAACTTTCAGCATATATATATATATATTTGAACGTTTTGACGTTTTAAATAGTGCTACCTGAATTTTATGGAATGTATAATGATTTCTTGTTGTACAAATATAACTGCATAGGACTTTAGAAAAACACATTTTTATAAGAATTAAGGCGTAACTTCATTGTTTGCGAGTGGATATGGGCAATTAGCAAGTTAATACGTTGAGTTCATTTTGTCTGTGGAGCAAACAGACTGTTAGAACACATATACATATATCTTGATATACAGTCCCCCGGTGAAACAGCTGTAAGTCTACGGAATTACAACGCTGAAATCCGAGATTCGATTCCCCGCGTTAAGAGTCTGGCATGGTCTGGTGGTTAGGACGCGAATCCGAATCTCTTTCACTGAATATGCTCGTTTTTTAAGCCGTGGGAGCGTTATAATACGACGGTCAATCCCACTATTCGTTGGCAAAAGAGTGGCTCGAGAGTTGGCGATGGGTGGTGTTAACTAGCTGTCTTCCCAGGGGACGAAGTAATGGTAAAAATGCTAAATTACGGACAGCTAACGCAACTAGACAGCTCTCGAGCAGCTTTGCGCGAGACTGAAAACAAACTAAATAAACAAATCCTCCCTTTCAATTTTCAAAAAAATATAGGCCATTGTTAGAACAATATAACATTTTGTTTTGTCTGTGAGAGAGAAAAGTGTAGCCCAAGATTAGATATAAGTAAACAGCTCATTTTAATGTTAAAACATTGTCTTGGTTTTCAGAAGAACATTAATAAATACAGACTATTTTTATATCACTCTTTTTTTTCAAGAGAAGAAAGGATTGTTTTGTTTGTTTTTGAATTTCGCGCAAAGCTACACGAGGGCTATCTGCGCTAGCCGTCCCTAATTTAGCAGTGTGAGACTAGAGGGAAGGCAGCTAGTCATCACCACCCACCGCCAACTCTTGGGCTACTCTGTTACCAACGAATGTTGGGATTGACCGTCACATTATAACGCCCCCACGGCTGAAAGGACAAGCATGTTTGGTGGGACGGGGATTCGAACCCGCGACCCTCAGATTGCGAGTCGAGCACCCTAACCACCTGGCCATGACGGGCCGAGAAGAAAGGAAGTTGTAATTAGCTTATCTACTAATTTGGAACAACATATTTAAGTAACAAGACACAGGCCATTAGAAAAGTAATATACACTTGTTCGATTAAAAGTACCGTGTTTATTTACAGAGTAATACATTCTTATTAATAATGTGTTAGGAGGGGCGACAGAACATCGATATAGTTAGTTGTCTCTAGTACTCTTTTATTGATTATTTTAAATTTAGTCTTTGATCAGTTTTGTTGTTGGATTTGAATCACTGTGAAAATATGAACGCTTTTAAGCATATTCAGGTTTCGTGTATTGATAAACTGTGTGGATTTCAAAACCAATCAACCCGTTTTTTTAAATGACATATTCCATTTTCAAGTAAGGAAGAACACGCTGAATGTTGTCAGATTAGCAACTAAATACTGTTGTTAATATGGGGCAGGTTATTTAATAAGGTAGTAGAATATTGACTAATGTTTGTTTAATGTGATGCAAAATCCTTTACTCACCACTAATAACATAAAACAGTTTAGA
This sequence comes from Limulus polyphemus, assembly GCF_000517525.1. Taxonomy (NCBI): domain Eukaryota; kingdom Metazoa; phylum Arthropoda; class Merostomata; order Xiphosura; family Limulidae; genus Limulus; species Limulus polyphemus. Next base: position 297,672 of record NW_013665782.1, on the reverse strand, counting down.
CTATAACCAACGTTAGAAAGAGGAGGAAAGTAATGAATAATAACCAGCTAATAAATAATCCCAGTAAGTGAGGGAGAACACTGTATATTAGTATATTAATAAACAATGTTGGTAATAACTATTGTTGTTAAGAGGGGAGAACATTAAATATTAGTAGATTAACTGGAGTGTCCATCCCCCTGGACGGAAGCTATGTAAATTCATGATTAATGAAAGGTTATCTTAGGACATGAAAAGTTGCTTTCCTTATATGTAATTTTAAAAAACGCTCATAAAAACTGCAAAACACAAAACGTGAAACCGCAATTTCGCAAGTATCTCTGCATGGATCAAACAAATCTTCATGCGAAATTTGGTGAAGGTCCATCAACAGGAGGCAAAGTAGTGGTAAAAAATGCAAAAACGCCCATAAAAACCGCAAAACGCAAAATGCATAACTGAAAATTTGTGTTTATCTCCCCATGGACCCAATGAACCTCCATACCAAATTTGGTAAAGGTACATCCACACCCTGCGAAGTAGTTACATGGACATAGAACAGACAGTACTATTATATTTATATAGATTAATAAACAACATTGATGAGTATTAAGTATTTCCAAATTAATAAGCAATACTGGTAAGTTGGGAGAACATTGAATATCATTAGGTTAATAAACAATGTTGATAAAAGGGGAGAACAACGAATATTAGTAGATTAATAAATACTGTTGGTAGCTAGTGGAAACCATTGAATATTAACAGGTGTCACAGTTAAAATAACTGTTAATATTAGGTTTCTATAACTAGTTTAAGTATATCTTATATTCGGGCTTTTTTTTTAATTTTATGCAGGTGTTCTGTATTTAGTTATGACACCCTTGTTCACTGGATATCGTAAGACCGTAACATGTACGTATCCTTTTCCTTAAAGGTTACAGATGCAGTATTCGCTCTTAAGTCTCAATCTACAGTGTAAGCTTTTCTCTATGGACTTTGAGATAGATCGCCTTTTGAGAAATGTGTTACAGAAACCTTTAAAAGTGGCTTCAGATGGTTAAAATTGTATGTAGACTAGTAGTTGAAGTACGTAACCTAGCGGATTGTAGGATACCTTAGTAAGGCTTTAAATGACTATAAAACCGAGTAATCCACACAGATATGGATATCTTCCTGTTTCTACCTTGTGTAGACGTTTTGTTGTGAACGGGCCCGGCATGGCCAGGTGGTTAGGGCGCTCGACTCACAATCCGAGGGTCGCGGGTTCGAATCCCAGTCACGCCAAACATG
>NW_013665782.1:258436-295403 GCF_000517525.1 Limulus polyphemus | reverse complement strand
ATTGTCTTGATTCATAGAATGTCTTATTATGTATTACCCATTGTCTTGGTTCGTAGAATGTCTTATTATGTATTACCCATTGTCTTGATTCATAGAATGTCTTATTATGTATTACCCATTGTCTTGATTCTAGAATGTCTTATTATGTATTACCCATTGTCTTGGTTCGTAGAATGTCTTATTACGTATTACCAATTGTCTTGGTTCGTAGAATGTCTTATTACGTATTACCCATTGTCTTGATTCGTAGAATGTCTTATTACGTATTACCTATTGTCTTGATTCTTAGAATGTCTTATTACGTATTACCCATTGTCTTGATTCGTAGAATGTCTTATTACGTATTACCCATTTTTTGGTTCGTAGAATGTCTTATTATGTATTACCCATTGTCTTGATTCATAGAATGTCTTATTATGTATTACCCATTGTCTTGGTTCATAGAATGTCTTATTATGTATTACTCATTGTCTTGATTTATAGAATGTCTTATTATGTATTACCCATTGTCTTGATTCATAGAATGTCTTATTGTGTATTACCCATTGTCTTGATTCATAGAATGTCTTATTATGTATTACCCATTGTCTTTGTTCCTAGAAAGTCTTACTTTTAATGGAACTGAACACTGTTAATGCTATTAACATTTTCCTCGAATATATTATTTAGTATCTCTCTCTCTTTAAAAGTTTGTGATATTTCCTACTGATTACAGAAACATATATTAGATACAATCATATAATAACTTTAAATCTCTGTTGACTAAGTAATACTTCCACGAAATAGAGAAATTAAATAAAATTGATATAATTAAGGTATCTTACGTTTAATTTCTTCAAATTTAAACTGAGTTTCAAATCTCTTGCTAAGTGAAGTTTTCACCTAAATGTTAATCTTTATGATACTTATAATGGTATAGCTTAGAAAGAAAAACTCGTGGTCGTACCATCTGGGCGATTCGAACCTTCTCTTCTAAATAGGATATATGGGATTGAAGGCTTCTCATTTCCGACTCCACTTTAGCATTGTACAGATGGATGTTGAACTTTTTTCCCAGTTCTCGTTGATTCCCGTTTTCTTGAGTTGCAGCATTTCCTCTCGCCATTCCCACCTCACTGAGAGCTGACCCTTGAGGATACAGTCATTGTTAATGGATATTACTCATTTCATCACTCAGTGTTTATGGAACGTGTTTTCCAACTTATAACAGCAATGTAAATGGGTTTATTCAAATTTACTGTAGGATAATTGGAGGAACTGGAAACAAATAGGTCAGTAATATAGTTATTGTTGTAAAACAAACGAGCTGCCATTACTTTTGCATATATCAACTACGACTTTTGCCTGATCTAAATAACTGTATAAAACAATGGAATTTTGAAACAAATTACGTTGATTTTTACCAGATTTCTTAAGTGTTTCTATTTTATTTATTTTGCTTTTGTGAATTTTAGATTTGAGAACATGTACAGATGTTCTACACGTATATACATTTTCAAATAGTGATTCAGTATTTCACATATTTATGTACAGCTCAGTGTTCAGAGCCAGGTAGCGTCGTGTCGTCCCTAAATTCGAACCATTGGTCACAGCGAAGTAATGGGTCGGTAGCAGCCTAATGCTACGTTATTTTATTTATTTATCGATCAATCCATTTGATATTATCTAATTAATTATTATTACTATTATGTACTTTTTTACACCAAATTCCGAATGTAAGTAAGACAGAAATGCACTTTCAATGTAAAGAAGTGGACATATTGACTGCAAATCGAAGTTCAACACCACAGCAACAAGACAAATAAATGCAAGTCCAACCTAGCATCAACATTCTGGTACATACATAGATAGATATATACATACATATATACATACAGGAAACGAGGGTGACAGGTTATCTCTGCAAGTATGAATGACTGTTGAGATAGACATTTGGTACAATGCTAGTGTATTTGTGTTCCGTGGGTAAGATGCACTAAAAGTTCTTTACAGTTACTTTCGTTAATAGTATTAATTGGAATGTTTAATATATATATCTAGTTTTTTATTATTTTTGATTTTATTTTTATTATTATATTTTCATTACTTGGCTCTGCAGTATTTGACAAACGTACTGCAACAGGACTTGATAACTGCGTGCAGAAGAGCCTGTGCTAAAAACATAGCTATATGCTGATATTAATCGCTACAGCTACCATGTAAGTCGTTGGAATGTTTAATATATCTAGTTGTTTAATTACTTTTTAATTTTATTATTATTATTATTATACTTCCATTATGAATATTGTTTTGCATTGTTGACTTTGTATATGCATTTAGGATTAACCCAAATCTCGTAAGCTGGCTTAAGCTCGTGAGATATTATTGTTATTGTAGCCGAAAACATCGTTAACAGCAAGGGCACTGAAGTGATTAACCAATGAGTTCTAATCTTTATAAATAAAAATGTAAGAAAAGTGCATCTAATTTAGCTATAGTCATTACTGATACCACGCTGAATTTTAGTTTTCCTTTAAGTAAGTAGCTTGTTCTGATCGAAGTTAATATTAATAATTGCGCAAACTAGTCAATTTAATCTAAGTTAACCACTATGTTCCTACAATAATTCGAAATTAATTAGAATAATAAAAACCTGAAGACGAATATTAATATTTTTAAACACGGTAATTGAGAACAAAAGCCGGATGCTTCATATATTTTTGTTTTCTTTTAATACAGTGAATTTAGGTATTTTGCTTAACACTGTTGTTCAATTTAGCCATTATAACAGAAGCTAATATTTTAACAGTTAACGAATAAGCCTACTATATTATATCTGATCGACACTATAGCCACATGGCAAAGAAACATAAGCCTAAATTAGTACCAATAATTTACTATAAAATTGCACAGTTTCAGAAAATTGTTCCAAGGTGACCATTGTATCTAAAAAATATATCGAAATCAATTGTAATAACTGTGAGAAAGTAATGATAATATTAGCTGGCCCTGAATAAAAATAAAATCCCGAGAACTTATCTTTCAATCTTTATACTCTTAAGCGCCTTTTCCAGTCACCCTTTTTGTACATTATCTTAACAATTACAAATATATTTGTGTCTAGTGGTATTTTTAAGCTGTAGGTGTGTGTTTTATTTAAGTCCATATAAACATACGCTGAACACTCATTAAGGTACAATCAAAAAGTATTTCAGCATATTAAAATATTTTTTAATCATACCCTAGTGAGCGTTTAGCTCACCTATTGCATAAAGATACTATTGGAAATTAATGTTAATTATATGGACTGTACACAAATATGCTAATAAAATGGAAGATTCAAACACGAGTTACCGGAGATATAATCTGTAGTACCTCCTGGTGGTGATATCCAAGGCTCAACTGGAAATTTTGGTCTCTTCCCGCGGTGGACCGCACGAGGACACCCTGATAAACTTCGGTGAGTAAGGAAAGTTCCCGTCACGTGACCGCTACCATCACAGCCAGGAGTGGGGCAACTGCAAGATCGGCAAAAAGTTTAATGTTTAGTGTTTGTAGTTAAGCACAAAGCTACACAATGGACTGTATGTGCTCTGCCCACCACGAATATCGATCGCAACCCGGTTTCTAGCGTTGTAAGTTCGCAGACATATCGCTGTGCCACGTGGGGGGGGGGGGGGGGGGCGGTCAGAAATAAACTTACGAAACAACGTATATTTCTAAGTAATAATAACAGTCGCAAAATTTAAGCTCGTCAAAGTCCTATAAAATACTAAAAGACATTACTAAAAGCAAAGTGTAAATTCCTTATGCAAAGTGGTATGTCGATGTGGTTTAACTTCTTTTTTCTACTCGCTGCACATTTGGTTAAAGTAAAAAAAAGGAAACACCGATAAGATGCCAGAATGCAACATTAAAAAATACACTTAAATGCTTATCCTTCTGAAATCGACGTACTGATGGTAAAACAAACAATAGTAAACTATCTTGCCAATCTATATATAGAGAGCACAAAAATATGTGTGTCTGTCTGCTTGTCCGTTGTATAACTACTCCTAGGTCGCTGGGCCAATCTCAATCAAACTTTGTGAGATGACAGTTTGAAACAAGGGGCATGTTAATGGGGGGGTTCACAACCCCCTCCATCCCCATTATTGATGTTATTGAACATTTATTTTCTTTGACGTATGTTAACGTTACTGCATTCATAAATTGCGCCACATTCTTACGGCAAACAAAACAACTTTATTAAATATTCTATAACACAACATGCGCACAGTGTGAGTGGAAGACACACAAATGTCATATATATCTCAGAGATTTTGCTATCACTCCCTAAGGAGGAATGGAATTAAAATAATGGCAGCAACTATTGCAATAATACATAAGCTAAGATGAAGCTTATACTACAACAGCCACCATAACACTGATATAAAGAGCCTTTTCTTGAGTTATACCCACTTTCTACTTTGACCCGTGACCTTACAACTTCATCTCGTAAGACACTTCTGCGACCAATGGCCGTCAATTAACTAATAAGGTGAAACAGTGTGGAAGAACATTAAGAATTAGGTGTTGAAAGCACCCCTACCGCCACTACTATGGCCGCTACCTCTTCGTACAAAGTCATCCTGACCATCGTACAGTGGATACCATGTTAATATATATATATATAGTTAGCTCTTAAAGCATATACACAACTTTGGGTGTAGTAATAATGAATACTGTTATGTTATGTTATAAATAAATTGTGTAAGAGTTAGGATTTTTTATGTTATTTGTCATAGCATCCACCCCCATATTTTTGAAGTTCATAACCCGGACAAAGGACGGGAACCTCAGCTTGTAGAAAAATATAAAGCAGACTGAGTTGATGGAAAAATAACAGCGAACTGTGTTACCGAAACGCACTCGCATACAAATAAAAAAATAGAACTAGTTATGGTAGCACAGGAAACTATTTTATATATTGACAAACACATACATACAAATAAAAACAGGGTAGACGATGTAGTAGTACAAAGAACAATAACGTGTGTTAACAAAACCAAAAAATATTAAAAGCAAACTTACTTATGGTAGAAAGAAAATAATAACCTGTGTTACCAAACGCAAAAATAAATAATTAGAAAATATAATAGAATTAGTTATGGCAGGACAAATCGTAATAATCTATATTACCAAATGCAAAAATACTTAAGTAAAAATAGAATATCCTTAGGTGGGAAAATGGTAAGTTTATCGACTTAAAACTATAGAAATCCGGGGTTCGATTACCCGCGGTGGACACAGCTGATGGTCTAATTGGCCTCTAAAACAAAATAAAAAGTAGGATAGACCTAGGTATTATATAATAATCAATATTTTTTAAAATGTTACCGAACAAAAATACAAACAAAATAGAATAAATTCAAAAGTCATGGTAGAACAGATAATTATTATTTGTTACCGAACATAAAAAAAGACAGAGTTACAGTAAATGAAATAATAATAATAATTTAACATTACTAAAGGCTGAAAAAACAGAAACAATTAGTTATAGTGAAATAAAAGGCAGTAAATTATGTTACTTAAGAAATATACAGAATTAAAACTTATTCAAATAAAAATGCATTTAAACTGAATGATTATAATGGAGTGTCGCTAACACTTATGCTTTCTCAGGTATTCTGCATTATAATATTACGACGGTGGTTTCAAAGAATTCTGCCAGATATTGAGATATATTTGTAATATTTCACTAAACCCAAGATGCTAACGAATGATCGTTGTATGATTAAAGTTTAGCAATAAAATAACGTAGAAATTATAATATGTGTGTGTGTGTGTGAAGCCATTGGATAAAAAAAATTCAAATGTAACGTCATTGAAATGTTGTAGTGAAAAAGTACCAGTGGTGATCATATGGTTCTTGTTGGTTTTAACACATTTTTCTAAATTATTTATCGATCAAATTGCTTGTGGATCTATTAACTTTTTGGTTACAGCGTCCCTTATAACTTTATAATTTTAAAAGAAGAATACAGTCACTTTTACCATTAATCGAACTAATTGCTATTGGTGGTTCCATACGTATTTTACATAGAAAATTAGTGACTTCATCCAATACTCTTGTTTAGTTCTTTACACTAAGTGATATAATAAAGTAAAAAGTATTCAATCTGATGCAATATGTGAACCATACTTGTAGCGTAACATATATAAATTAATCGGTAATTTGAGGGCTAAAGTTTATGTCATAGTTTTTGAACTAACTGTTTTTCAACAATTCATAGACGATCAGTTAATGATATATTTTTATAGTATTGGTGAAGTAAAGTTAACTCCTGTTTTTGTATTCATAGGATTTTTACACATTCGAAAATATATTTAAATTTCATACTTTTCTTTCCTTTTTTTATTATAGGCGCCGAGTCAGAGGTACATATATATATATATCGGGTTTGATATACTAAAAATTAATGCTGTCTTACTATTGTATTTCATCTAACATTAACAACACCAAACTGTATACAAATAAGTCACTTGTTGATGTTTATTTATATACTTTGCTTAGTTTATTTGTTTTTATTGTTTCTTTCGTGTTTTTTTTTTTGTTTGTAGCTATGCACAAATCTACACAGTGGGCTATCTGTGCTCTGCCCACCACGGGTATAAGTCCGCAGTCATACCGCTGTGCCACTGGGAGGGGGCATATTGTTTCGTATACACAGGTTTTAGATACCTGTATTCGTATGAAGTAAATGATACTACATACACGTGTTTGTCTGTTGATTAGATTTCGTGCGAAGCTACTCAAAGCGAGGGCTAGCTGCGCTTGTCTTTACAAGGTTTGAAGCGACAGACTAGAAGAAAAATATCTCGTCAACAAAACCCATTGCCAACTCTTGTTCGGAGTGCGATTTTTGATTTGTATTTTTGGCGGTAGTGAAACACGAACCACAGAACTGGGCCACGCTCGACCCATGTGTATGTGTGGTATGTATGCAAAAAGTTAAGTATTTTGTGTATTTATGCGTGTATATGTACTTTATTATGTAGTTCAGAAATGTTTACCAATTATAATAATAATACACTAATCTCAAACAGACGTAGTATATATATATATATATACTACCCTCTGTAATATTATCTCTTCGTGTTTAACTCTATACATATTTACTCTGACATAAGGATTCTATTAAAGTTATTTTGAACGTTTTTATATAGTTATTAACAGTACACTTTGAAACACCAACTTACCTACTTCCTTCTGGTTTAATGATTCTTCTACTTGAAGTTAAAGGTTCGTGATGATACTTGACTATACCCTTACTAAGACTTGGGCAACCTGACACTCTGATTCTCAGAAAAATATTACTTTTAACATTGGAAATAAAATTTCAAAAATCCATACAGTATATCGATTACCTTATGAGAAAGTTCATCCTAACCTAACTCACAATTTTTAGATAAAATGACCGATAATAACAATCACTACTATAAAAACAATTACAAAGAGAAAAATGTATTAAATCAATAATAAGTACGTGTTATATATTTGGTAAGACTTATTCATGAGCATCAATCATATTTTTTTTACATAACTATTTCTGTAGAATAGAATAATCAAACAATACTTCAATCAAACAATAAATCTAGCAAATCTATTTCATTGTTTAACAAATTATACTTACTTTAAGTAAGTGGGACCTACAGTGATCAGTTAATCGTATTAGGTCTGCTTAGTTCTAATGTCTTATACGTGCTCTATTACATAGAACATAAACACACTTTCTAGAGGTCTATTGCAGACACCTTTTTTTTTCTCCAGATTTGGTTATAACTCGAGACTTTCATTCGTTTTCACAGAAAGTTGCTTAATGTATGAGATAATTGTTAACTTAAAAGAAGTAAAATAATTGAGATAGTTTTTAACGAGTCTGAAATATATTCGAAACAAATTCTACAGACAAAATTCTCATTTCTTAGAAGAAGAAAAAAATTAGCAATGGCTAAAATATTCATATAAATGAAAATGTTCAAAAATAAAATAAATAATAAGATCAAGAACACTTAACCAAACAGCTTACCGGTATATGTTGCCATGGGTCTTTTCTTCTCTCAACACAGAAACTTTGTTAGGTCGATTGGCACGTGGACAACCTGACAGACTACGATGAGTAGAGTAATTTCCTGTCACATGACCAGAGCCATCACATCCATGAGTCGGGCAACTAAAAATCAATAAACGAAAAAGTTGAATATAGTGTTGCGTCAGCGAGGTCACGTGACTAGTGTCACGCCACTCCTTCTCTCGAACCTTCGTGAATGTCCTAGCATTTACTAGATTGGGGGTAGTCTGGTATATATAAGATGGTGACAACGTGACGGACAATGTGTGTAGGTAGTGAGTAATTGAACTGCAGTCAGAGAGTATTGTTGAAGTTAACGTTCGTTGTTACAGCGTTTGTTATAAAGCGACTATTGAAAATAAGTGTATCGGTAAAGTTATATTCAGAAAGAATAAATCAGTTTTATTAAGAAAGGACTTGTGTCGCTAAAGTTTCGTGGGAACGAAGTTACGGAAAATTAATTAACGACTGGAGGCGTAACAATATGTAAGCACCGGTGAGACTTTAAGTTATGACACAACAATGACAAAGCTGACTCAATATGTTAAGGCAAAAACTATCTGAAGATTCTTCTTATAAAATGTTTTGTTAAAGATATAGGATTCTTTGAGGAGCTGAGGATTTTTTAATGAAAGTTTTATGTTAGAGATATCGGGTTCTTTGAGTTGCTGAAAACTCATCTTATAAAAATGTTCGCTAGAGGTATTTAGTTATTTGAATTTATTTAAACAATACAGTTACATTCAGAATAATTATAAGCTAACATATTAGACTGTAGGAAAAGTTTAAACACAGAAAGTAATCATTCACGCCAATTAAATTTTTATAAGCTGATATGTTGAAAGGAAGAAACTTTTGTATTTCTAAATTTGAGCATTTTCCGTCAACAACTGACTGATCAATAATAAAAGATAAGTAGATTTAAAACAAGTAAATATAGAGTAATAAACCTAATTAATTGAATAGGTGCTTTTTGTTATGGAAGTAATTTTGTTTTTTATTTCAATTACATTTTACCCTTCACAAATGTAAAAAAAGGATAAAACACTTCTTCAATAATATATATATAGATCAAATCGTACAGTTTATTTATGTGAGGCAAAATCTTTAACGATCGAATACATAAAATAATTTGTACGTGGAAAATTTCAAATTAGTGCTGTAATCCAAAGAGTTGTTTGCATAACTGTTTAATGACTAGGGCTGCTTATTTTACAATGCATCTAAATGTGTTAGAGACAAAATAAATAACATGAAACAGCTAGATGCTAATTCCAGAAGTTGTATTTGTGTGTACTCATTGAAAACGTTTATGATGAAAGAATTTTTTTAAAATCATAAATAATATTTAACGTTAAACTGGTACACAATTAAAAACATTTTATTTAGGCCTATCTATGGCCTTCAAAAAGTTGACGACTCTACATGTTTCGACGTTACAACGTCATCCTGAGGTGGACAAAGTGCCAAAATACTATAAGAAATTTTCTATTTAGAGTGACTTACGTTTTAAATCATACTAACATCAGTGCTACTTGATCGAGGAAAATTTCTCACTAATACTTCTGTTACTAAACTACATTGTCTGAGAGATATTAAATAGTTTCTTGAGTGGGTTAGGTCTAAGAACGTATGTTTTGTACTGCCTTTAATTGTGAAGCATCAAAACAGCAGTGTATATTGAAGGTAGTTTTCACTCGTTTTAATTTTTAAACTGGTAATAAAGAATGGATTCAAAGCGAATTTTTAATTCTAGATAGAAGAGTATATCACAGCGTCTTACCTTAACTCGTGACGTTGACTTTTTAATTGGTCTTTGTCGGCAAGAGGACACCCTGAGAGACTGTGTAAAGAATAAAAAAGAAATATAACTTCTACCTGACATAAAGGGACGTAATGTATAAAAAAATAACACTACTGTGAATGCGTTTACATTTTTGTACACCAAATTTTGTGGTGTATGGTAAAAACGCTGTTTCGTTCGTTATTTCCCCCTCCAAAAAAAAGCAACAACAACATATATTACTTAATTTGATGTGAAATTTACCTTATCATCACGTTCAACATTTGTATTCACAAATAACATAATCAAATGTTTATACCCACAATTCCAATTTGCCTATAAAAAGATGAGGCGCAATATTTGGACATTAGAAAATGTCTCTAACACAGTGGCTTAAGACCGGTAACATACCACTTTAAACACCCCATTGAAATGCATGCACTTACATGTAAAGAAGCCATAACAGCCCAATTTGCTAACGATGGTGTTCAAAACTTGTAATATATTTAGTTAAAGTTTTAATTTCAGACCCACATAAACCACAAAAATTGGAGTACCACGAATAATAGTTTAGTACCCAGAAAACCTGTGCAGAAAGTAGAATAAATAAAAGATTAACGCTTTTGCCTAATTCCAAAGAATATCGCTATTTTCACCTCATCGGATATTATTTCAGAACATAATATTCAAAATACATATTAGTACATAAACATTTGAATAATTTATTTAATCTTGATTGATAGTTTGTTTCAAGCATTAGCAAAAAAATAAAATAAATTTAAATCTAATATTATCTGCTATATCGTTTCTAGCTCACTCGTTAAAATTTCACATGTATTTATCTATAACAAATATAGAGTATTTAGTTTCAATAAGCTATTGTAATTTACCAAAGGCATCAAGGCACTGAATGTTTCAGCAGGAAATAAAGCTGAAAAACGTCACGTGCTCATGCTCTGCCAAAATCTTATAAGCTCTATCCTGGATTATGCACTACTGATGGTCAGTACGAGTGTTATGAAAGTAGATGGAGTGAAAACAAGGCCATATATCACCTGAAAAACACCAATAGTGCTTACAAATAAAATTCTTCGCTAGGACTTTGTTGCATTATAAAGACCATGCATTTCATAATCGTGCCACTTCCCTTTTTAATTGAGATATAGCTTTAAAGACGCCTCAGAAGACACTCATGGTTGGATAGATGCTATGCAGTCACTACCGAGATAATTGGTCACCATTAGGTCTAGGCGCTCCTCGTAGAATATCATTTTGAGTCACTGGTATTTTTGGAAATTGGCCTATACAGAAAATGTAGCGATTGGGCAGAGAGTAAAGCAGAAAAAGCTTGTCAGGATCTATTTGAAGTTCATGGTGGACAGTCACCTGTCATCATAACCGTAGATGGTTCCTAAACTACATATAACGAGAGATCTGGTTGGGCATTCATTATCTCGCGGAGAAACAACATTCTTTATAAGGTTGGTAGAGCATTCAAGCTTCCCATAAGCAGCACAAGGATGGATCAGGAAACCATAAACTAAGCTCCCCCTGGAATGCTGAAAGCAATGAACAACAAACAGATAATACTACCACAGTAATATTTGGAACAGACTTGGCAGTACTGTGTAAATTTTCAAAGTGGTTGGTCCTCAGATGGATAATAGAAAACCAAATTACTCATGGTAAAGCCATCGCATGAATGTATGTGTCAGACCATGCAGGGTTGAAGCTAAATCAGGAAGCTGACAAATTCGTAAGAGATGTCCCAATATCCGGTACAACTCTATTAGCACGATATCGACCTCTTCTGTACTACTAAGGAGAAAACGACGATCGTGGAAAATGTTCGTCAACATTTAAAGAGAAAAAGAATGTTGGAAAACAAAATATCATATCGTGTAGCCAGGAAAAGTAAAACATGTGTAATAAATAAAACAGAATACAGCCAGAAAGCCAGTGGGAACATCAGTAAAATAACTCTCTTCTATCGCTAACGATGAAGCCGGCCTCCACTTGAGTGTCCAGTGATTGTTATCTAGACTCATTCAACTCAACCTGAACTTTTATATATACTAAATATAACAATAATTTATAAACCAGATATTAAAACCAGCTTTATCTATTAAAACAATATTTTAATTAGTAATATTTTTTAAAATCATTTATATATATATATATATTCTTAGTTGACTAAAAAGCTTCATTTTGATGCCATAATCTATAATATTTAATAGCGGGAATACAATATCTTTGAAGATGCAATTTCAATTTAATAAAACATTTTGTATATAAGTATATGAAAGAGTTAGCTTAACCTTTAATTCTCAATTAAATTAGTATTTATCTAATGAATGTAGAGAGCAGGTTTAAGGTTTAAAATTTAACTACAACATTATTTTAATATATTAAGCCCAATGTACAAGCTTTGTTTTTCAAAGTAATCAATCAGATTCTATTCCGCTTTTCTTGAATATATCGAACGAGTTTTTATACTATTATTGTCAAATGCAGTTGAAATATAAAACTACTAACGTACGCTATACGAATATCTACGCTAAAAATGTTCAATGAAACTAACTGAACTATTACCCCCCAGTGGCACAGCGGTATGTCTGCGGACTTACAACGCTAGAAACTGGGTTTCGATACCCATGGTGGGCAGGGCACAGATAGCCCATTGTGTAGCTTTGTGCTTAATTCTCATCAAACAAACAAACTGAACTATTTTTAGAAATTAGCATGAGAAAGTTTTAAATACCTTCTATGTGTAGTATATTTTCCAGAAACATGGCCAACACCATGACACCCTAGTATTGGACATTGAATCAGTTCCTTTCCTTCTTGCCTCCTGACCGGAACTGTTTTGTGTGTGGGGGATCCTCTATATGAACTATAAATACAATTTTAATTTCGTACACATATCTTTGCAACCCGTAAACATGTAATACAAACATCTTAACTGTTTTGGCTGTTTTGTGTGTGGCGGATCCTCAATATGAACTATAAATACAATTTTTATATCGTACACATATCTTTGTAACCCGTAAACATGTAATACAAACATCTTAACTGTTTTGGCTGTTTTTTGTGTGGCGGATCCTCTATATGAACTATAAGTACAATTTTTATATCGTACACATATCTTTGTAACCCGTAAACATGTAATACAAACATCTTAACTGTACATCTTACATTTCCCTTAACATTTTTGAACGCCTTCTAATCATACAAACTTATGTAATGTTACTATTGTTCTGTATTAGGTAATGTTACTCACCCGCAAATTACAGTAGATATTATTTGATAGTTACTAAGAGCCTAAGCTTCAATAAAATAAAATTACACCTTTATTAGGTTTTGTTTCTAATTCAAGACATTCTGTAGTATATTTTATTTTACAATGAGTGTTCATTATTTTCTGAACACTATTTTAACATAAAGTATTACATACTTCACATTTTGCAAAAAAAAAAAAATAACTATCGAGTGTTTGATAAAATAAATGCCTGTATTTTCCGTATTATTGTAATTAACGGCTTTTAGTTGAACATAATAATCAACTTTTAAAATCATAAATAGTTTCTGTCAAAGAAACACTAACTTGTGACTTACGCTTTATGATCAAACAAGTGAGTGTTTACTACAAATGGTTCATGAGTCCTCTGATGGTCCATCTTTTGACTATTTCTACACGTCGAAATTTGCGTCGAGGGATTAGGTGAGGTTGGAAGCGATCTGGACGATGTTCTACCAGGATGCGAGTACAAAGTTCCATTAGTTGAGGTATCTACTCTACTAGTGGGAGATGTGGGCAAAGAACGGGCTGTAGAACCAAAACATGATGAATAAAAGCTGGGAGTTGATGACGATGAAACGATCTGCAACTGGTTAATTGGTTGCATCGATAAGGTTTCTGAGGTTGTCAGAGGAGCAGGAGCCCACGTTTCCATCATTAAATCGGAGACTGGTTGGTTGTAAGAACTGACATAACTTGGAAATCTATCCTGAATGATCCTGTTTTCATCCATAACATCACTGATTATGGTACGTGCTTCAGGACTGCTAACGCCGAAATTATAATTTGAGATCATTCTCTCACAGGAAAACACAGGTGTAGACTTTTGACTCTGAGTAGAGTTTTGTCCATCACTCGGCGTCGTTTCATAAATGTACGATTTTGTATCTCTAACATTACCTGCAACAAATGGGGAACGCGAACACTCTTTTCCAAAAAATGAGCATTTAGAAGAAGGTGGGGAGGAAAGTGTTTCAGAAGTTGAGCAAAATGAAGCCATCACTGATGGGTTTTGTGATCGGTAGTGGGAGGATATTTGCGATAATGATGGTTTTGTGTTCGGTAAATCTGTTGCCATGACATCTGTCCTGGTGCTGAAATCTACAGGTTCTGTTTGTTCTGGAAATTGTTGGTAAGGAGGAAACGACATCTCTTTGGGTGATGTTTGAGCAATACTTCTACATGAAACAAAATGAATGGTGTAAATAATTGTGAGTTATTTTAAAATAAGCCAAGAGCAAGGCAGGTGATTCATTAATTTTAAGAAGATAGTACAAATTTCAAACCAGAACTATGAAATAAATAAATATAGGTTTTTCCAACGAAACAACACACGTCACGTACATTTTCCAAAGAAACCTGCTGATAAAGCTGTTCGTTTTAATTACGGAATATAAACCATAATTTTCTCCAAACTTAACACTTCTCCTCTATGAATACTTGAAATATCACAATCTGATCTTTTCTGAATACTTGAAACTTAAGACAGTTCTCTTATTTGAAATATTGAAACACAACATGGTTATCATATCTGAATACTTGAAACTTAAGACAGTTCTCTTATTTGAAATATTGAAACACAACATGGTTATCATATCTGAATATTTGAAAATAACAAAACTACATATTTGAATATTTAATTATGTTTTATCGTACTTCCCGAAACTTCATTCCTCTAGATTAATAGAGTAAAAAGCAATGTTGATTTTACTAATCAAAGACAGAATTTTAGATATCATTAAGATACTTTGAAATACCCAATAACTGATAAATGTGTTTCAAAATTCAATGCGTTTAAGTTCTTTACTAAATAAGACATAGCAAGATACAACTACTGAACATAAATAAACAATATGTGGGTAGGGTGGCCACGACTCATCTTTCATGTACTGAAATTTCTCTTTTTGTTTCAACTTTATTAAGTATTCACTTTTAGTAAATATTTACTGAATAAGAACGTCGGATACTGAGAGGAAGACTTTTCCGTAGCAACTATAAAATAAATATATTTAGATCACTAAAATAAAAAAAATCAATAGAGACAGTTAATATTAGGATAAAGAAAATAAGAGATAGAGCACAACATGTTAATGAAAAAACTTTGTATATTCATTCATGAGTTCCTAGAGGATACGCAAACAAAATATGAAAACTGTAAGGTCATAAAAGTATTTTTATTCTTAACATGAAAATCACATTTTACTTAGACTGACTCAGTAGAAGCTTATAACATTCGCAAACAAATCATTAGTAAAATATTTTATTGAAAAATCAGAATTTTTGTGTACAACAGACTTGTAATGTTTATTAAAAATTTACCAAACTTAGTGAAGTACATATAGTACATTAAGAATTATATTATGTATAGTTTCATTGATACATGGTGGTTACATTTCGGTCAAAATGACCGAGGACGTAATGTATAGGGATAAACTGAACCGAGCTCTACTTTTCCAATTTTACGAAGAACAGAAAAGTACCTGTCCAAATCTTGTGGAAAGAGGGAATAAAAACCTTTCCAATTTAACCTAGCTATAAAAGGCTATGCAGTACTGTTTTCATTGGTGTTTTCATCTATTGCTAATAATGAAGATATAATCATTAGAAATTATTGAAACGAATACATTATTGTTATAACGAGTTCCTCACTGACACAGTGGTAAGTCTGCAGGCTTACGACCCTCAAAATCGGGTTTCAGTACCTGTGGTAGATGATAGATACATAGATAACCCATTATGTAGCTTTGTTCTTAACAACCAAATTAAACCAATCTTGTTATAATGATACAGATTTTTATCATACATCGATCCTAATATAAAAGGAAAACTCGAAAAAATATAAGCCACTAGATAGGTTAAAACTTGGTATACCACTTGTGAACACAATCTAAATATTTCTTACTTTTTTCATTCCTCTGCTGAAGTTGTACGAAATATATAATGCAAGTATGTAGATTTGGAAGAATTAAAGTATTCTTCCAGTTTCTAAAAGCTGTCTTAGTTTTGGAAGCTTTATGTTTCAAAAATAAGTCGTAAGTTTAGTTTAAGGACCTTTATAATTATTTTGATATCTTTCTGCTGACGAAATAGAAGAATAACTTCGAATGAAATTTTCAAACTACATCTTATCTTTTAACAGATCATTAGAGTGTCATTTTCATCAGACATCTTTCCTAACGACTTCATTATACTCCTAGAAGTTGTAAAGCTATTTGGTAATTATTTTTGCAATCACCATTTGGATGAAATTTTCATTGCAGTTTTTTTCTCTCTTCTGACCAATCAGTTACTATCGCTGTTTTGATGATGTAATCTGTTTATTTAGTTATATTTCTATTAAGAAGTAATTGTTTTCCGGCAACAAAGAATTCAGGATAGGTAAAAATAGTTCAACTTTATTTCTATGTCATCTGCTTGTTAGCTGGAGGTTTGTGATTCAAGTTTGAATTTGATTCTCTTACGTAAGTTCTGCTCATCTTGAATCCTATTTTTGCCAAACTCTCTTAAGATATACATATTAGGAATGTCATAGGATGCTTGAAGAAATTGAAGTTAAATTGTACGTGTTAATTTTCTGATAGTTTCATTGCCTGTTCGAATATCAATAAAATGATATACTATTACATACAAAATACTATTCGATATAGTGTAATAATTTTAGTCTATGTACCAGTGAGACCATGATGAACACAAGGTATTGACCATTAGAAATGATTACCAGCAGTAACTAGTTATACTCAGTAGGGCTATCATTCATATCAAGGCCAGCGTCCTTGGAATATGCTGGATGACATGAAAGCTGAACCATGCTGTACAATATTCAACATGTCTGTGAGATGATCCATAGAAAATCAGTTGTGTATTGTGGAGCGGCAAGTTGAATATTGGATAGCTTCGTTTAGCTGTCAGTCAGATCATCACGAGAATTCAATCAAATATGCTAGGCATCGTTGACATGAATGGTGGCTGAAGTCACTAGATGTGGCGTCCTCTTATAGCCATTTCTGATAACTACATTCGTGTTCTTCGTCCTCTGTAACTTTACTCCTTTTCAGGCAACACGAATTTGAGTGAATTTGACCATAGAGACAAAAACATAAAATTCAGAATAATAGCCATATCTCAAGGTTTGACTAATTCATTTTGTACTTAAGTTTTGGAAAATAAATCTGTGCTTTGTAATTAAATTTAATGAATGTTTCGTGATTCCTCTAATTAAAAATTCAATGTTCGGATAGGATATCGAGCAGATAAGTTATTTACTTGTGACACAATCTGTTCTAATCCAAAAGAAGATCTGAAAATAATTGCAGATTTTAAGTTTTACGATATATAGTATCAACACAAATGGAGGGAAGGGATTCAACCTTACCAAAGATTGCGATATGGCGAGAAAAAAGTTTCAATTTTTATCTTTTATCAGCATCTACTCATATATTCAGTAAGAAGATTTTTCGTGTATGAATATGAACAAAAACATTTTAGCATCACGTATAGGACATAGCAGATAAGGTTTTCTCTCCAAAACAGTGCTCTTGAAATCGGCTGATTAACAATACACATACAGTGTAAGTTGAAAAGCTTCCTTTAAATCAATTATATATGCAATAGTAAGTTGTATAATGTTGTATAGATAAGCATGACCATTTTTAGGGTAACAAGTGTAACTAATGTTACAAAAACAACAGTATATTATGAAACATTCTACTCTTAACCGACTTAACAAAGGCTTCTAATAAAAACATGCATGACTATACTTGTGAATGTTTTGGTTATTTTTATATAATCAAACAAACACTTGGAATTATGTATACAAACCGTGTAGCAGTGACCCCCAAAAAAGTATAGTAAAAAATATATTATGTAATTTTTTCGGGAAAATTGTATGTATGATTACATGATGTAATTACTGTTATTAGATCCAGACTATATTTTAGAAAGATACATTTTCAGTAGTAAAGGAAAAACAAACTTACTCACATTGATATCTCTGTAATAGGAGTTATAAACGTAGGTCAGGAGTTGTGTTTTTATAAATACAAAAACTGTTATTTGTTAAAATGATTTGTTTTTTTTAATTAAAGCATTTCTTTTGAAACTGTTTTTTTGAAAATGTGTGATAAGACTGGTACTATATTTATGTTGTCATGAGTAAATCTGGTTAATGAATTATCTATATGTCTGAAATACTTATGGAAATGCACATATAAGAGACACAAACAATGAGTGCTTGCAACTAAATCTTCAATTTATTGTCAGTACAATATCTATTATAGAAAATGAAAAAGCAAGTAAACTGTTCAACGCATTATTGATTTATATATGTTTAAAACAGAGCTTTACGTCTTCTTTTATTGTACTATATGTATATAATGTATTGATTGTGAAATGTTGCTTCAAATGTCTCAAATTATTTCCCACAATTCAGCCAAGTTGTTGAGTTTTTCATATACCTTCTTACTTTTCATATAAGCCTATGCAGCTTTAATAATATACCTATCGAAATTCTGTGCAGGCTAAGCAATAGTTTCGAGTGTTTCATTGGCCCCTTTTTATTCCAGGTAACGTGTCACCACGTGTCCTGAACAATTGAGGTCACTTTCTTGCTGAATAGTTAATCTGTTCAACAGACCTTGTTCCTGAAGGAATGACATGATGGATAAGAATCTGCCTGTGTCTTTCGATAGCCAGGGTGCCAGCAGCTTTTCGTAGATTTCCGAAACCACTGGCTGAGATGTAGCCTACACTTTTATAGGTTTCCCAGCATGTTTCGCTGTAAATGTTTCACATTAACCATGATACCGTTCTCCTCTCTACCACCAAACAAACCATAGTTGATTGTTTCTAAGCAATTTAAATTGCGATTCATCTGTAAATAGCACTTTTATCCATCTTTGCTCATTTTATTATTTGAGGTGTGAGGCCCACTTCTCTGCTTTAGTTTTATACCTCCAAAGCAATATTTTTTGAGCAGCTGCGCATCCACTGAGGCCACTTGAAGCTAACGTGTGTCTAAATTAGGTGTAACATTCCACTTGTAAACGTAACTAGATCGTTGGCAAGATCTTTATTGAATTGTCTTATATCACATTAGGAGCATCCCTGAGTTACTTAACATCACTTTTGAAAAAGTTTAAGCTCTCTACCTCGACTGCTTCTATTATCAACAGAAGTAGTTTAACGTGCCTGATTAAGATATTCATTACAGTTTCGATTGTAACACTAAATTCCGCAAGGAGTAGACAAAATGTTTATTTCTGCTGCGAAAAAACCCGCAATCACTAAGGAGATATAGTTGTCACTAAGTTTAGTGAAAACAAAGTGCTCTCAGGTATTCATTTAAATGCATTTCCAAGCTACATGTTAATTTTATGGTCAAGTTTTGTTAATTCTAATCATATTATTGTTATTATTAACCACAAGTTACACAATATTTGTGACCTTCAACTAAGGAATAAAGTACCCCCACATCGAAAAATTAGCTCTACTTCAAGGTTAAGTGTCAAATATGTTGCAAAGGGCCTAAGAACAGGCTCAGCAAACATTATTCCTGTCCTTTGTTCTTATGAGCATCAAAACAACCTTCCATAATATTTCTTAATATATATTTGTTTATCAAGTATTGTGAAAATGTGTAAACTTAGCCCTTTGGTCGAACGTCATACACAATGATGACGTCAAAGTTTATAGAGAACAACAAATGACACTGATAGTTAGAAAATCTGAAGATACTAGGAATAGTGACATGCTAGTGTGGCAATTTGACTGGTCGGATGACATCCAATCAAAGTGTAAACTACTAGCATGTGACTATACTTAGATGATGTCCATTTTTATATTGGCATGACCAGAGGATTAGGGCGCTTGACTCGCAATCTGCGGATCACGGGATCAAATCCTGTCACTGAACATGCTCGCCCTTTCAGCCGTGGGAATGTTTTAATTTGCTTAAATTTAAAATCCCTATAAGCATGTTATATTATTTTACATTCGATATTTTTACAGTTAAGCTTAAACTGATATTTTGGGCGAATGTACTTGTTATCTAGTGCCAGTGGTCCTACGTGTACGAGCATTACTACTGTTGGTGGTTTTACGTGGATAAATGTACGTTACTGCTGTCATTGATCGTATGCGAACGAGTTCATGTGCTACTGCTGTTATCGATTTTACGTAAACAAGTTTATATGTTAGTGCTGTGAGTTTAATTAAAAGTCCTGCACCTATCACAACAACACCATGACTGTAAGCTCTCTTCTGATGATTTTGAGTTTTCAATAATGCTACCAATCGATGAGCTCCTGGCTTCTTCGTTTACGTTGATTTAAATCGAAACTTAACTTGAATCTATACATTTTCCATTATTACTATTATTTTTCATTACTGTTATTAGCTTGAACTTATTTTTTTATGTTTTCAAAGCTCCAGTTTTTCTCTGATTTTCGAGAGAAGAAAAGAAACTACTCTTTAAATATCATTAGCCAAATTAAATTCTGATTAAAACTATGTTCTAAGAAAACAGCATCAGATTGGCTTTGATTCAGACTTCACATCCCCCTGTTTATTTCATAGCATAAATTACACCCTTCGATACTTATATATTCCTCAAGTTATTTCAAAATCCATACCTTTCTTTCTTTTTATTCTGGAAGTCTGTTAAAGCCTCACAGCGAGTGTGACCTTAAGTATTTTACATCTCTGTATTGTTGTCTATATAAGCTGTCTCTCACAGCATAAAAATTAAAGTTTTAAAATAATTACGCTTTTGAAAAAAACTCTTGAACTATTGTAAAACCCATTCAATCAAGAAGCAATTCCCAGAGTTTTAAAATATTTCACTTTTTGGTTTTGTGCAGTCTAGTGTCTCAAACTTAAACGTGTGTGAAGAAAATCGTATAATGCTTTGTCCTCAAAGGTGAATACGAATTATTTGGTTAACTTCTGTTTATAAAAACAAATACTCAAACAAAACTAATAGAAACCTACAATAACTGACTTTAGTTTTACACCACATATTTTGACTTGAAATACCCTGTAATGAAGAAAATTTAAAGAAAAGGTACAAAATATAGCACCTCAACACGTTTCTTTATTGGCTTAACCATAAAAGTTCGTGTATGAAAATCTCAAAGGTTTATTCGGAAGAAGTTCAGATAAAAACAGTCTATCTACTTCTCAGGCTAGACTTTTAATTCAATGTGATAAGGATCACAAATCACACAAATGTATTAATAAATACATTAGATAAGTCGATAAAAAAATCAATCCCGCACAGTTTAAATGTAACAGTTTTGGCAAAATATTGCGCCTACACAATTTATATGTTAACAAGCTTTGCAAAATATTACGCCTGTACAATTTATATGTTAACAGCTTGGTAGAATATTGCGCCTGTACAATTTATATGTTAACAGCTTGGTAGAATATTGCGCCTGTACAGTTTATATGTTAACAGATATGACTAAAATAGGCCTGTAAGTTGATAGGTTTTAAGGTCGTGGCTAAA
This sequence comes from Limulus polyphemus, assembly GCF_000517525.1. Lineage (NCBI taxonomy): Eukaryota > Metazoa > Arthropoda > Merostomata > Xiphosura > Limulidae > Limulus > Limulus polyphemus. The sequence goes on along the minus strand of NW_013665782.1, from coordinate 273,723 downwards.
TTAGGTTTGCATACTTGATATGTTAACGGGGTTGGCAAAATACTGGTAACAGATGTGGCTAAATACCGCATGCAGAGTTTAAATGTTAATAAGCTTGGCAAATTATTAACCCTGCACAATTAATTTGGTAACAAATCTGGTTAAATTAGGCCAGACAGATAAAATGCTGAAAGACATGGCAAAGTAGTGGGTCTGAACAGTTTGCTTGGTTACAGATGTGGCTAAATTAGGTCTACACAGTTTAAATGCTAACAGGTGTAGTTAAATATTAGTCCTGCCCAGTTTAAATGTCAATAAACGCGGTCAATTGTTCACCTTAAGCATTCAAGAACCTCTGTAAGCAGGATTGTTTTAAAAACTAAGATGATATTTTCACAATCAGATGACTAAGGTCTAGTTTAACGAAAACTTTAGTCAAAAATAGTTTCATTTAGAGTTTACTTACTGATCAAGTATTATTCCAATGCAAGTTACAGCTTTCACAGTAAGGCAAGATTATTTTTAGAACAGGTACGACGTTTCGATCAATGGTGCGATTATTCTCAAGTACACAAGTTTTATATTTTTTTTCCACGAAGAGTGCGGTTAACTAATCATTAAAAAATCATACTTGTGATACTCATACTCTAAAAGTTATCTCTGAAATGTTCATTTTACAAAGTCAAGTGGTCTACGACAAAAAACAAATACCATATGTACTTGAGAATGATCGCACCAGTGATTGAAACGTCGTAACTTTTCTAAAAATAATCTTCCTTGTTGTAAAAACTATAACTTGTAATAAAATCATTTAGTCAAGGATGTTTATTCGCTTGTAACACTTGTCATTGTATTTGCTGAGAAAACAAACAAAAATTTGGTCAGAGATACTAAAAAGCTGATATAATAATATTTCGTCGTATTCATTTTAGAGATAACGTTTAGAGTAGAGGTATCACAAAAACTTTTTTAATAATTAGTCAACCGCACTATTCAAAAACAAAACTGTTAACTAAAATAAAACGGAAATTCACCTGAAACCTCTTTCATGTTTTACCGGCTTTTCTGTCTTTTCCATATCGAAGTAATTCGGTTTCAGATAGCCATGTCCAAGGTGAAAGTCCATATCACTGTACTTGTTATCGAATTTTTCAAACTTTCTCGCCGCGTGACTTGAGGAACGAGGTTCGTCAAACACACTCATCACTTTCGTGTCTTTTGAGTAGCACGAGCGTGGATTAAGCTTGCTTGAGTCTGCAAATTAATACTAAATATTAATGATTTAACTCTCACTTAGTGTTTTAAGTATTTCTATGGTAACTGTGAAAAAAGGTTTAGTAGAAATTGTAACTATGAAAGGAATAAACAGACACATATATGTATACACATGATGAAGATATGGACTGTTTCTGTTTTGGTTGTCTCTGAATAAAATATTCACTACTTGTTTGCTGGCCAATATGTTGGCGTAGCTTTGGTATACATATAACCATAGCTGTTTGTTAAGTTCGAATACCTGCTTAAAAATTATCAGCTGTTTCGAAAAAAATATGAAATGTCAAGTACAAGTGGCTGAAATTAAGTTTTAAGGCTTATAACACTAAAAACCGGGTTTCGATACCCGTGGTGGGCATAGCACAGATAGCCTATTGTGTAGTTTGTACTAAAAAATAGATAAACTTTTCCTTCTTGCTGATTATCTCATCGTTTTTAGTTTTATTTTCGCAGTTAAATTAATCCGCTTAATTCTGAGTTATAATACAAGTTAAACCTTATGCAGTATACTTTAATCTGACGTTATCATTGTTATAATTTTCAAAAACGTCGCACATGAAAAAGTTTGTTGTTTTTCTTAAGGTTACCACAGTGTATATCTCACTCAACGTATTGATATCACAGTATGATAAGTTTAACATACTGATACTCATTATGATACTTGTGCTTACTTTACTGATATCTCAGTGTTGCTTATTTTTCATACCTTATTGAGATATAAACATTATGCTTTAGGCATACTTTACTGATATCTCAGTATTGCTTATTTTTCATACCTTATTGAGATATAAACATTATGCTTTAGGCATACTTTACTGATATCTCAGTATTGCTTGTTTTTCATATATTATTGAGATATCAACATTATGCTCTAGGCATACTTTAATGAAATCTCAGTATTGCTTATTTTTCATACCTTATTGACATATAAACATTATGCTTTAGGCATACTTTAATGAAATCTCAGTATTTCGTATTTTTGTATCACAAGATTCTCATTACTTTATAATATGTAAAACACCATAAACAACTTCGAAATATTAGAGGTCTTTATGTTTGATTGTTGAAACGCTATCATGAACATCATACATCTAACATTACTATTTCTGACACATAATAAAATGATACATCAACCATGAAGGCCCGAAAGTTTTCTCTTTTTTATTTTTATTTTGTCTTAGTGTTTTGTGATCAAATATTAACAAAATCAACATTCCTGCCGAAAGTGCAAAATTTGACAAAAACATTTATTTTGCTTTGCGAGTTCTACGATTAAAAATTGTCAAACACGTTTTTATACAAATATTAAACAAACAAATAACTCAAAGATCCATATTCTATTTAGATCCTTTTGGAAAGTAACGTATTTAATTAAACCAGTAAAAATATAAACGGAACATAAGACTACAAAATATAAAGATGTAAAAGGGATTTAACTAGAACTTCAACAAGAATAATTTTTAATTTTTTTCACCTTATCAGTATGAAAGGTTAAATTATGATGTTTTAAATCTGGAAAAAAACATTATCTTTTACCTCTATCTTTTATTGTTTGTGTCTTCATCGTTAAAGATTCATTTCCTTTTTGTAGTAACCCTTCTTCAGTGGCAATTGGACATCTAGAAATACTGAAATGTGGGTTAAAAGTAAAGGTTTTACATCGAACTAAAAAATATAAACAAAATAGAAGTAAAAAGAAATTAATAACTAAGTAATCAAACGATTCGTGAATCAAAATTCTCAAGTGTGAATTATATTGCGTTTTCATGTTTACTTAATATTAAACATGTGGCTGACTTACAAAACAAGTTCTCAATGAACTTGATAGTTCTGGTTCTTCATTCACTTTCTCCTTTTATATCTCTGGCTTATTATTTCTTCTACAGATCATAGATTAAAATAAGAATAGACTTGAATTAATATCGAAGTGGTGAATAGCTTAGAGCTTATTTGAATTATGCAGAAAGACATCGTACAAATAGGAGAGAATACTTCAAATACTGAATTTTACTTTCGTACTAAAAATTATGAGCAATTACCTCAAAAATGTTAATCTTATAACTATAATAGTTTACAACAGCTTTTTTAACACAAAGTTATAATTAAGATAGGTTTCTAGTCTATAAATGGTAAGTATTTCCTGTATGAGTAATTCCAAATGTTTTACAGTTTAGAAGAAAGCAGCTAACAATTTCTTATAGCTTTGGTATTTACAGTATTAAACTTCCCATGTTTAATAGCTAGAGACTTTAACTTCTTGATGTTCGTTCAAATTTTTAAATTGATAGGTAATTTCAGTTGTCCTAGTGGAATTACAAGAAAATATTTCCTCCAGTAGCTCCGCAGTAGACTTGAAGATCTATAACTCTAAATTTCATGGTTCGATTAACGCTATGGACTCAGAGCAGTTAGCCCATTGTGTAGCTATGCGCTACAGTAAACATAACTAAACACGAGATAAAACGAACAGAATAAAAACATTTTTGTTGTAGGTACAGTTTGTATGGCCTGATCTATATAGATTTATTATCTATAGGGTTTCTTACCTGCGGTGTGAAGATCTACTACTGTTCATGTGATCTCGACCACTGCATCCTGGGATGTAACATCTGACCAACAACAAATATATATCTTAGATACGTTAACTGTAGCTTATTTAAAAAAAAAAACTAACAAAGGTTCCAATCTGTACGCAATAACGTTACAGCTGATAGACAGACATTTCTTTATGTGTAATTTTTGCAAGGAGTCAAGAAAAAAAGAAAGAAAGAAATATATATATATAATATATAAATATTAATACAGACCAAAACTAAAATGACATACCGATTTTTAAAAAGGAGAAAGTGAAATTCAACTATACTAATTTATATTTATATTTCGTCCTCCAATGCGCCTTATCAATATTTTCCCCATTACAGTATAATATTTTACTCAACTTTTCTAAATATTTACATGCACTCTTGGTCAAAACGTTTACATACTGTTTTTATTGATGTTATTGTCTACATGCGTGGATTAATTATTGAGTAAATGCCCGAGTAGTAACAGAGAAAGTAGCGTATGATCGGACAAACATGTATAAGTTGTTATTCTGGTCTGTATAAGTTGTTTTGAGCATTTGTTCGTCAAAACACACGTACACACCCGTTTTGTATAAAAAGGTGTGATTTTGGTATAATATTTTTTGAAAAAGATCAACTCTTTGTTCAGACGATTTCTCTATACTTTGTGCAGAGTCATGCCTCGTCACGTGACAGAAGTTATAGGGCGTCAAATTGTTTGACTGTCCAGAAATGGTATGAAGTAAACGGACCTTTCCAAAGCAGTGTATTGTATCCAGAATCCTGAAACGTCATCGGACTACAGGAAACGTAGCTCCAGGAAAGTCTACTGGTAAACGTCGAAAATCTACTACCATCTACTGTTTTGAACAGGTTAACACGTCAAGGTCGAAAGAAGTCTTGTAACACCTTAAATCAGGAATGGCGTGAACACATTCATTCCAGGTTACCTAGAAGGGCAGTGAATAGCAGACTGACAAAACAAGATTATTTTGCAAGAAGGGCTATCTGCAAACCAATATTAATCAGAATTCACCGCCGTCACCATATTACTTGGGCAAGACACCAGGCCAAGTTACAATTAGGACAGTGGCAACATCTCATCTTTTTACATGAGTCTTGTTTCCGGCTTGTTAAAGCTGATGGTAAGATTCGTGTTTGTCGTTTGCCTGGAGAAAGATGAGGGAAGACTGTCTTTCCCATAGGAGATGATGCAGTACGTGTTTGAGCAGCTATTCATTTTGATGGAAAACTGCTCTTCATATCCTCCAGGAAAACGTCAATGGCGCCTCTTACAGGCATCACATGGAGACGATATTTCTGTCATATGCTGGGACAAAGTTTGACAATAACTTTGTGTTTCAGGATGACGATGCCACTGCTCACGTTGTGCGTATTGTACAGGATTATCTCGATCAGAAGAACGTTACAAGATTGTCATGGCCAGCAAAGTCTACAGATTGTAATCCCATTGAAAACTACTAGTAGAACTGAACCGGAAAATTACTAACCACGATCCTAAATCGTAGCCGACTTGCAGCGCCTTCTAGTGACAAGTTGGGCTGAAATCACAGTGGATTAAATCAATAACTTCATCGACAATATGTCAGTCACCTTGCTGGGGTTATTAGAGCGCGAGGAAGACTAACCAAGTACTGAAAGTTTAATATGAACTGATATAAGGTTACAGACGCTGTTTATAATAATTTGATGTTATATTTTGTCATTATATATGTTTTGGTCAGGTTTTGTTGTGATAAATGAAATGCTGAATTACACATCTTTCTACAGGAATCTGAAAAAAATATTTGCTCTTGAATAAATCGTTCATGGTGTCCATAGAACCTGTATCATAATACAAATTACATATGTAGATGTTTAATACCACAGCGCTAACTGTATTTGTATTCCATCTTAATAATATTGTTTTTATTTGTTACAAAATATGCAAACATTTTGGCCAAGACTGTGTTAGTGCCTGTTTGTGCATGCTGCCTGAAAAAATATCAAATTTCAGTGATAATATAACAAAATTGAGAAAAAATTATTCTATTTTACAAGTAAATCGTAAAGAAAACAGATTTATCTCAAATTATTTACAACAAAACATGAAATGAACTGAAGAGTTTGAACAAAAAATTAAGAAGTGAAAACAAGAAACTCAAAGGTTTCAAAAAAGGAATCAACTAATAAAAATACTTGAAATTCAAGAGTTGCACCAGAAAGAAGCAATCAGTAAAAAACAGTTAAGATGAGCGTTTCATAACAATGAATCAAACAACAAAAATATACTCAAATGAAAGGTTTCAGAAGAAAGATTCAAGTAGTAAAAACGCAAGAAACTCGAGGGTTCATAAAGAGGAATCAAGAACTAAAGAAAAGGGTATAAACTTAGGACTTACAAAATATTATGTCATAGAAAACACAGGTGATGAACTTTAAAATCTTTATTTAGCAAACCTGAACTCTTGGGGTAATCAAAATAACACAGTGATATTAACAACAAATAGTTAAACAATAGAAAAGAGAACGGAATCATTGGTTTAAAGACAGTCAAATCATACAAAATTAAGTGATTTTACAGCTACAAGTCTCTGGTCTTTTACTCACTAGTATTGATATTGTTACAAAAGATACTACTAGTTTAATTGAATTTAGTAGAATAGAACTCTTTTCTTATTTACTAGTTAAAGTATAAAAATATTTTGTATAAGTGGCTCTTAGTTATATATATATATATATTGATTAAATTTCCTTTACAAGTGTAATCTTTATATGAAAGTGAAACGTAACCTTCAAAACGAATAACATAATATTTGACTGGATGTCGAAATTTATACGTCAATTGTGAAGTCTTTATTTCTTATATTTTTGCTGTATTGAGACATATTCGCCGCTTATTTATGTTCTGTAAACTATCTGCGATTTTAATTTTTTAATTATTCAAGCTTAACTTACAACGAAGCACTATACATAAAAAAATTCTAAAGAGTCAATTTCCAGTGGTTTATTTGGCTTAAGGATATAAAAACATTTCTGATGCACACAAACAGTTCAAATGTTGTTCACTAGATGGCAGAACATATAAACCTCATATGCAATTTACAAGTCTCTACATTCATATAGTGCTTAACATCAGGGCAAGTATATCTAACTAGAATTAATGCTTACTTATAGTACTGACATACAACATTTAAAAAAACTAGTATATGCACTTTCAACAAAACCAAAAAAGTAACTTTAAAAGAAGAGTTCCAGCTCTTGTAGATGCTATTAATTTAAAGTTATACAAGACACACTACCTTCTACTATTTTGCTACATCATAATATGATTTATGTTCCTTTCCACAAAATTATGTTTGTAATACAATTAAAAACTAATATAATTTTTTCATACATGATATAATATATGATCGTACTTATTTGTTTTATATGTTTTACCATACATATTTATTATATCATCGTACTTATAGTTACGTGGCACATGTTTTACCATACATGATTTAATATATCATCGTACTTATTTTTATGTGGCACATGTTTTATAATTGTTTGTACTCTTCGGCAATTAGCTACTAATGAAAAAAAAAAAGAAGTATCTTATTTAAACTGCAAATGAAACAATTATTATTTGATAGCAAGAGAAAATTAAAGGTTTCGTTCAACGAAAACCCTGACAGATTTGTAGAGTATTAATTTGGAAATACTTATTCAAGAAAGACACCGTAGAAGCTGCCTTAGATACAAACATGTTTGAAACACCTTAGGCCTTAATTAGCAACTGCTTCCATTTCATGTAATGTAAATGAAAGCAAGAACTATACAAACTATTATAAAATGTTTAATGGTTAAAAAAACGCTCTGTACTCACTTAACGGCCGAATCTTTCTTCGATATTACTGAAAAATAGAAGTTATGTTTTATTTTGAATAAAAAAGACCTTGTACATACTATCTAGTCACTGCGTATATTTATTTATTTAACATAACAACTATGCTATTTTAACACCTAAAAGAAAGTGAGCATAACGCAACAACCTCTCTCTATTTGAGTTGGGTATTCTATAGTTATGAACATGTAGATCAGAAAAATAAAAGAATACGTCATCTACTATATTTAACCTCCTCTATTCGCACGTCTCGCACGTGGAATAAATAAGTAGATACGTGTACTTGAGCTTACACATCTCTCTCTGAAATTACCATTCACTCTCTGCAGTCATTGTGGGAAACTAGTTACTTTTAATGAAACAGAAGAATATAATTCAAAAAGTGTAAAACATGCTAGTAACAAGAGAGTTTTGGGATGATAAGAAGAAACTTATCTCCTGAAGTAGGTGTTCCAATCCCGTTATAGTTACACACTTGTATGGATAGCATAAGAGCACACAAGATGTCTTAGCCTTTGCTTGTAATATCTACCATTATAAGTAATAAAATTAGAATTGATCATTCTAATTTACCACTCAGAATAAATAATTGGATAATTATCAATAAACACTGAGAAGTGTGGTAAAGATATTAGAAAATATAATTAATAATTTAATATTTCTGCTGGTAAACTGCTGTTTCTTTGCAAACCAATGACATATCAGGCAAATAATAAATATAACATCATTCTTATCATTTTAGACACTTAACGTTTTATCCTTTAACGCAAAGAAACGTAACAGTGATAAATCGTTTATTTTAATGAGAATTATAGCGCAATACACATGAATTATAACAAATGACACAAACAACACTTTTTCTGATAACTTTCATACCTTCTGGATAGACTGTTTCTCTTCCAGAAGAGTTGGAGAGACTGAAAAAAAATCAAGCATCTTACTAGTACATATTTAGATCACTTACATGTAAACATATAAATATATTTAATATCATTTTATTTATTACTAAGCGCAAAGCTACACATTTGTGCTGTTCCTGTTGCAGGTATCGAAAGCCGATTTTCGGCGTTATAAGCCCTTGACTTACAGATCTACTACCGTGGTGTTTGAAGATGCCATACTTAATACTCTCTATAACGATACCAACAAATACAGGATTCTTTATCGATTTAATGTAAGTACTTGAGTCGGTTTTATAGTTTGTGATCAAATTGTAAGATTTTGATATCAATTCAATCCCAGTATTATTTTCCATAAAAAAATCCTATAATTTTTCTGCCAATAAGTAGCTATTTGATCAGAATATCATTTAACGTAAAAACAAATTAACTTATAGAAATGTGCCTCGCTTAGTACAAACCATCACCAGTTGGAAAAATGAAATGGTTCTTAAATAATTGTTTGCCGAAGTCTGTCTGAATAGGTATTTGGTTGTTATGCATGACCTGGAAGGGTCAGGTTCTGTTCTATTATTTGCCGAGCGATTTTTTATTTTTATTTTGCACAAACCTACACGAGAGCTATCTGTGCTAGCCGTCCCTAATTTAGCAGTGAAAGACTAGAGGGAAGTCAGCTAGTCAACACCACCCACCACCATATCCTGGGCTACTCTTTTACCAAAGAATAGTGGGATTTACCGTCACATTATAATACCCTCTCGACCGAAAGGGCAAGCATGTTCGGTGACGGGGATTCGAACCAACAACTCTCAGATTGCAAATCAAGTGCTCTAACCAACAGGTCATGCTAGGCCTTTGCCGAGCGAATCAAGGAAATGAGGGCTATAGGCCAGAAGCAAGTTCCATAGCGAGAGTGTTTTAAGACTTACATTTGATTTACTTGGCTCATTTTTAGTGATTCTCATCTGTGATAAATTGAACGATTTCATTTATAAAGAGTTATACTTTTAAAATAAATAAATTCTGCTGAACAAAAAAAGAGCATTTTGGACGAGCCACTCGGCCTTTCCCCTTGTAGTATGCATCATTTGACATGAATTATAAGTTATTTTATTCAAAATAGGAAAACTAACAACTTTAAAAAAGTACAACATCACGTCACCATAGTGTTAATGGGTTTTTTACAAAATTGATCAACTGAACTTACACAAATATCCAAAATATTTGTGCAGCGGTAACTCTGCAGGTTTATGACGCTAAAAAATCGGGTTTCGATATTCGTGATGGGCAAAACACAGATAACCTATTATGTAGCTTTGCACTTAACAACAGCTAAACCAAAACCAACCATTTGTAGTTATACAAAAACCTTCTCACGAAACATAAAAATATTTTTACAAAACACTAAAATACATCTAAATTATGTGGGACAAGAGTACATTCATGATGTTAGAGAAACACGCAGGTTCAAGAATTCTTGACAGAAATGAACCAAAATCCTATAGGGTTTTTATTCATTTCTACAAAAGTACAGATAGTCATATTATTCCAGCAATAGTTGGTGTAATCATGGCTCGAAGACAGACATTCAACAGGATAAATACGTAGAAATTAGTTAAACAAGTAAAATTTATGTGATAATTCATGTTTCAGTAAAAAAAAAACAACTCCGAAAAAGATATGTGAAACTAACACTGTGAATAATAGAAACGGTCAAGGAAGAAAGCCCAAACATTTCAAAAGTGCTTTCATCTTTACACGATGTAATATAATGTAATAAACTATACTTAAAAGCTGATAACTCATCACAGAAAGTGACATGTAAGGTGTTCCAGGTGTTTTGAGGGAGCTATTTTCCTAGAATTGCAGGTGGGGTATATATTCCATTGAGTTTTTACACATTGGTGAATTTTTCAGTTATTATGGCATTATTATTTTAGTGTGTGTCTTAGGTATTTTATTCTGGTGGTTTAAGAAGTGATTGAATTTGCTTGTCTTTTAAAAGTTACGCTAAACTAAAAACAATCTAAAAATTGAGACGTTCAGCATAAAATATTTCTAATAGAGATGCTTACTGACATTTTTATGTTATAATATAAATTGATCTGGATTCTCTCCCCCCTCCATCAATGCGATATTTTAAATCTATATTATGGTCGTAGTTTAAGTATATATTGTAAAAGTTTTCAGTACAATACTACAATGATAGACCATTAAAATAGATAAATTTAACTAATTAATATGGTTGAATTAAGCAAAAAAATTAGAACACACATCAAATATAGTACATGATTTTTAGATGTTGCTTTCTTAAATCAAACAAACAAAAATTATGCAAATGATTACACAGGCCTGCGATGGTTTTATTGTCTTGGCATTTTTACATTTTCTACAGTAATTAATTCCTGTGCGCTGAATCCGAAAATGGTATCCATTTTTCTCCATCACGTACAGATTTTTCCCAAAACGTCATAACGCAATACATAAAAGAAAGACCACAACACGTATTTTTTAGACTAAAAGACGTAGATTTCACAAACAAAATCAGGATGCATATTCGTTTGACATGAATGTTCTACCCTTTTCTTCAGTTTGGTTGTATTTTTGCTAAAAAAATACAATAAAAAAATGTTCATTGTAGTAAACGAAATAATTATTTGATCTAAATAAGAGTCTTTTTCTTCCCGATTTGTGAAAAATACTTACGTGATAGAAAAAAAATCAAAATTATTTTCGAACTCTGCGTGGCTGAATTATGAAAAATCCGTTATTAAAATCAAAACAACTTTTATTATGAAGTTTAAATTCGCAGGAGTGTGTTATTTGGTATTATAAACCATGTTTGGTTTTGAATGATATACACTAGATAGATAAGTCAAATTATTCGTGTTTAAAACGTTTATTTATGCGAAGTATAAGTGGAAATATTCACTGACAAATCATTTTCCAATTGCACTCAAGGTAAGTATCAATACTAAATCTTATAATGAATTTGTGGTGTTGGCAAGATGTATTTATGTAAAAAATAGATTATCGAATATGAAGCCAACATTTAAGAAATATATACATTACATGAGAAGAATTTGAGATAAAATTTATCAATGTCAATATTGCATGGGAAAAAATGATAAGAAAATATAAATAATCAAATAAAAAACGCGACTCAATATCTAATTAAATATGCAAGAAATCTATAGAATAAGAAATTTCTTGAAAAACAAAAATAAATTGTATAAGAAAAAAAATATCTACTTTAAACATAAAACAGCACAACTCACAACCTTCCATATCAACACTAGCTTCTTCTAGCATGAAGATAAGTACCAACAACAACAAGAAGGTCTAGCTAGCTACGAGCTCATAAACCTCTAAATTTCAAAGTTTACGCTCTCGAAACAGTCGCTTTACGCCCCGAGATTAGGCTTAGATATGTTGATGATGCATTCGTAGTATATCGACATATTACAGATAATGTTCAAGAATTTATGAACCACCTGAACAGATAACATCTTTCGATACATTTAACAATTTAAATAGAAAAAGATAATAAACTCCCATTTCTACCCACATAATTCATTTATCAGCTTTACAGGAAACAATGAACATCCGGAAGATTTGACAAAATCAGAAAATTTAGAAGATAAACGATGAGAAGAAACAGGACGGAAACTATAGATATACACTCATGTTCTTCTGTGTCAGAAGTCTCTTTGAAAACATACATAATTTATGTAAATAACATAAACTTATAACAGTACTCAGAAGTCACAACAGAATATGAAAGTAGTATACACACATCAAAGTGGCTAAAGATCCAATAGGGAGGAAGAACAAAATTTACAGCATCTCCTGGGAATATGGATTCCAACTTATTGGAGAAACAAAAAGACCAACAAGAGTAATAAGAAACATACAAGACTCGGTAGCACCGATCCATCTGCAAGGGCCCATCATCCCAGATAAATTGGTATGATAAGTTGGAATCATAACAAAATAACAGGATATGATCACTATGAGAAAAAAACGAAAACTTCATATATACATCTAACTGATAACACACTCAGTCAAACTAGCATAAAAGTCGGCAAATTCTGGATACCCCTTTAGAAATTTTTAAACATTAGCAAATGAGTTTAACGACTACTTAAAAAAATCTCACAGAAAACATTTTAAAGAGAAGTAGTAAAGAAATTTACAAAATATCTTCCTTAAGAAATAGTATTAATATAATTTTTTTATTTACCACAGGTAATGATGAAGTTAAAACTATAATAACAAGTTTGAAAAGAGGGGACATTGTACAAAATGAAGGTATATCAGTAAATATTGTTTAAAATGTCAAAATAATATTTTATATCTATTGGTATACATTTATAACTTGTCTTTTTCCCAGAAGGACCATAAGTCCAACAAGGGCCGTGCTGTTGAATTGAGAGGAGAGAGCCGCGCAGACCAAAGAAATAAAACATTTCAATATCCCAGGCTTTCCGAACTTCCTCAGGTGACATCACTAACACAAACCTACTACGAAAAAGCATTTTTTTTGTTCCATGTAGCATTTTACAATGGGAGGGGTGAAGAGAAATCCGAAGATTTCTGAATACTCCTAGTTTTATTCTCCAAAATACGTAATTGATTTGACTTGACTCTATTAGTATTTTTTTTTTCAAAAATGACTCAAAAAGCACTAAAATTTCCAATATACAAAAACAAATAAAAGTAGTTATGTAAAACGTAAACCTATTTTTATTAGGTGGATTTTAAAAATGTTTATAACAGAAATTTTTAAGAATAAGTAGATAAATTACTTCATTTGGAGTTAGAAAAGGGTTAATTACTGAGCATTCTTTATTAAGCTTTATCTATATAAACATAATTCTTTAGATGATAATAAAATAACTTTAGTTACTTTTTATATTTAGAGAAAGCTTTTTACAAAGTGTTACATCAAATACTAACAGATAAAATAGAATTATAAAGAACAAGAGGTAACGAATTAATCTGGCTTGAAATTTATTTATTAAAGCGAACACAAGTGGTAAATATTTTTTAAACAATTTCGCTTATGAAATTTTAATCAAGGATATATTACCAGAAGGCTCGGTACTTGGAGCTATATTATTTATAACTTAGATAAATTATTTCTGTGATTTAAGATTAATTAGTAAAATTACTTATTTTGCTGATGATATATTACTGATTTTTTTTTAATTCAACAAAAGAAGTAGATAATGACACTATGGCCTTTTTTAAGAATAGTAAAGATGATTTAATGAAAATAAATTGTTAGAAATGGATATCTTAAGTTGAAAATGTTGAAGATACTCTTATTTTATATACACAAAAATAAGCAGTGAAAAATATGAAATGAAAATATTTAAAGATGCGGAAATTTAGAAATATAAGTTATTTAGACTTACAAATAGATAATCATTTAAATGGGAAACAAAATGTGCAAGGTATGGTAAATAAACAAACATTTATGTTCTATAAGATTTATTACTTGAAAAGGTGTATAGATATATAAGTGTTTAAATGTTTTTAATTTTCTTCAGCCAAGTATTACAGTATGAAATTTTGATTTGAGCAGTACCTATCCAACAGCTTCTTAGCAGATTAAGATTATAAAAAATTACTTTAAGTAAATAATAACATGAATTTATTTTAATAGGTATATTTCATTAAGTGCTTTCCCTTTGAGACACTTGTTTGTTTATAAATTATTACTATTTTTAAAACAAAAATAAGAATATTATGTACAGATTATAAGCGATGTTTATTTAACTAGAACCTAATTATTTAAATATTTGGTTCCTATAAAGAAAGCCAAAAAAAAAGATTTTCATTATTATTTAATTCCGAACAATTTTAATGATTTGGTAATAAGCTTATGAAATGGAAATAATGTACAAAGTTTCAAGAATTAATAATAATAATAATAATACTATATATATATATTTCCACTTGGATAGGCTTTATAACTTTTGGTTATCTATATTTTACATTATTTGTTTTTCTTTTCTTTTAATAAATAGAAACTTTTGTTGAACAAACAATAATAAAATCAAAACAGATAAATGGAATTAAAATGTATTTGTTTCTTTTATTATATCCCAGTTTAACTGCTTTGATTTTCTATAGAATATTTAATTGTTGTTGGTAAAAGGTCAGAAATCTTACTACTGAGATTAGCGAAACTAACACTGTATCGATCTTAAATATTGCTGTTATCTTAACCAAAACTACAAAAATAGTAGCTTTATTCATACTGAATGTGAAATGAAAAGTTCTATTTCTTGTTATGCCGGCAGTTAAAATTGTTACAAAGGATGGCTAAATTTTCAAAGAGTGCTTTACATTTTTTTAATAAACAAGTCATTCTTTATATAATCGTAATTCAGAAAAATAGCATATTAAAAGTTCAGAAGAAGGTATTTTTCCACACGAGAACCGACATGCTGTATATATAAGAATGATTATATCTAATGTGATAAATATATATTATAGAAACCTTAGAACTTACTTGGAAACAAATCATTTTCCCATAATTCTAAATTTAGTTGTATTTCGTATTTCTAGTAAAATCATTTATGCATCTTGTATAAAACTTGTAAGGAACTATACACCTGGAAAAAAGTTAAGCACCCCCAAATATTTTTCAGGATTGCTTATTGAAAATAA
>NW_013665782.1:232165-257436 GCF_000517525.1 Limulus polyphemus | reverse complement strand
ATTTATAATCAGTCACAAGAACGTCAACTCTGAATCACTTGAAAAAAACACGGGGGTGCTTAACTTTTTTCCAGGTGTATATATATGTAGGGGAATCAAACCATTTACATTAATGGATTAAGTTAAACAAGTATTATGTTACAGATTCTGATATAAATAACCCCTTGCTAGTTAGTAAACATTTTCATGAACTTATTACAAAGAGAAACACATATGGTTTTAAATTTCCTTTCAGTATATTGCAATTCCCAATAAGATACTTAGAGGGCATATTAGTTGGCAACTATTTAAGTTGGATAGTGGATAGAAGACTTTTTTGAATGTTACTTAAGTACTTTTAGGTATTATTGAATACTTAATAGATAAAGTTTAATATTTTACGTCGGGAGAATTATAAAGATAGAATATATAAAAGGCTACGCTGCGTTAGTTTTTATGCTTATATTTGTCTATGTATTTGTGACGTTAACGTTGATATAATATTTAATTTAACATGATCAAGATTTCTCATTCTTATGGCATATGTACAGAAAAGTGCATTAGCTCGTACAGCGGCTAAATTAACAGCAAAAGTATCGCTATCTATATATTATATGTATTTCCGCAGGGTCCCCGAAAGTATTCTTTTTCAAGAGTAAATAAAATCAAAATTAAGGGTAACAAAAATTTTTATTTCTTTCCTTGCCCCCCAATGGCACAGCGGTATGTCTGCGGACTTACAACGCTAGAAACCGGGTTTCGATACCCGTGATGGGCAGAGCACAGATAGCCCATTGTGTAGCTTTGTGCTTAATTACAAACAAACAATTTCTTTGCTTTAGAAGTTCATATCTCATGCTGTGTTGTAGCCTACAGACTGCATAATTCATCTCGTGACTTATGGCATGCGCACGTTTACTGACGTCACGACAGTACAAATTACAACGTTAAGCGTCACTTATGTGACGTCATGTTAGTGTCTACTGACAGACAACACACTATTCAGCTCCACAGTCCAGCACTTCAACCCAAAAAAACAGTTATAAATGTTTGGATCATTACATTCAAGAATAACAAGTATAAATTAGTCTGATTTTGCTAATGTATTTAAGTATTCAAGAAAAAATACCTGGCTACAGATCAAAACTTAAATTGAAATACAGTTTATTTGTTTGTTATTAAAGGACTGCTTCTTGTAATTGTAGAAATTGATAAAAACGTCAAGTTCAAATGGTAAAACGACTTTTATATGAGTTACCTTTGCAATAAAACATTATACCAATAACCAAAAATTTCAAATAACTAACTGCAAATAGGCTATTATTTGGGAATATAAATTGAATTAAGGTGCAGCTGTTACACTGAAGAATTAAATATCCTTAATGTGTATTCAAATGTAGGTATTGTAGATGCATCTTTTGGTGAACAATGTAAAGATATTAAATTGAAAAACTAAACATCGTTAAACTGTATCCAAGTGTAGGTCTTACTGATACATCTTTTGGTGAACAATATGAACCTACTAATTAGATAGGACTTTTAAGCTGCAAGTCTAAGTCAAAGGGGGTGTTTAGATATATTTAGGTTTTATATGAATTTGTCGATAAAAATGATTACTAAATAATATTATATTTAATAAAAGTCCTATTATTTGTTGGTTAAATTTCACAGTGTTCTTTCTTCTGCTTATCATCTAACACTAATACTGATTATATGATGAACTAACGTTTGTGTGTGTAAAGGTTTTTGTGAGTGTTATATTAAACTCTGCTACAATAGCTTAAATGAAAAATGACTTAAACACGAATTCATTAGTAAATATAATTAAGTATTAGCATAGAAATGTATATCTTAAAAAAATTGGAATTTTGATATAGCAAAAGAAAGATAACAAGTTATTTCTTTCACATTACCACGAAAAAAAGGGTTACTTTAAAGTAAAACTAATTTTACTAGATCTATAAAGAAATATCCATGATAGAAAACATCTATATGTAATTATAATTGGTATCAATAATTATCATTCAAAATAAACTTCCAGTGTAGTCTGTCAAATTAAAAGAAATAGATAGTGGTTCCTTTTAGTGTTGAAATAATACTTAAATTGATCGACTGAAAATAAAATTGGATTAAATACTAATTCTCTTACAGTATCGAAGTTGAGACTTGAACACAGTAAAGATACATTTAAAAATAATAACCAACTATTAATTTGATCAGTTGAGAACCCGAAAGAAAAATTTACACGTAATTAAAAGGAGCCGGCCTGACTTTCAGACAAATGAAAACAAAGACTGTGAATGTGAATCGCCTAAATAATTCAAAAATACAAAATATTTTTTCAAATTTTGCTGCATACTAAAATGATAATTATTTGCTATGTATATTATAACTTGGAGTATTCCAATTTTTTTTATTCCAGGCAGAGGATAGGGTTAAGATCTAGTTTTACAATATGAAAAATATATAAATGGTCGATAACTTGATATTGTAACTACTTACAGTACAGACGACATTAGTCAAAGAACACCAAAATAATATCTTAGACTACTGTTCCCAACACATAATGTAAAGTTAATTACATTGTAGATACTGTAAAACGTAATCTTGTTTTTAATTAAATATATTTTTACCTATACTGCTGCGACAATAGTCCTACTGCATGTTCCACAATGTCATGTTTTGAACTATTACCTTGATCCTCTGCAAAAACAAAAAACAAGATATACGTTAAAATGTTTATTAGAAGTAATATCGTTGGATTACAAGTACGAAAAATAGATAAGTATAATTATTAAATACCAACATACACAATAACAGGTTTCAATACGTCAAATATATTTTTGTTTAAACTTGAAACGTTCTAAGTTGATATTAGTGGGTGTTGAAGTGTTGACCTAAAGTGCGGAAAAGTCTTGAAAGGATATTGGAAAGTAATTAGTCTTGTGTGTTGTATAGCACAATATTTGCAAGTCGAGAGGCAAGTTTCTATGAAATGATGTATAATCTTTCGCGAGACTGTAGTATTTAATGTACTGTTATGTTACAGACGGAGTCAATTGGATTTGTCATTGTTAACTCTTTTAATCCATAGATTCTTTCAAAAACTAAATAACTCAACAATGTCCAAATGTGGCCAAAGTTTTGCCTTCAAAAATTTAAAGAAGGTATAATATAGACTCAGTTTAATTACTATCCCTTAGATATATGCCGAGATTAGTCTTTCCGTACAATCTGTACAAATGCTGTATATTAAGCTATTAAGTATGGTGTTTTTTCTTTATTTCACCTTAACAATTGAATAAATATCATATTCTATTATATATCTGGTTTACCTTGCAAGTTTTGCAGTCTATATACATCTACGGGTAACGAGGTCGAAATCCGTCACCAAACATGTTCGCCTTTTCGGCCATGGGAGCGTTATAATGTGACGGTTAATCCCACTACTGTGCCTCCTAGCGGTATGTCTGCAGACTTATATTACTAGAAACTGGTTTTCGATATCCGTGGTGAGCAGAACACAGATAGCCCTTTGTGTAGCTCTGTGTTTAATAACAAACAACAACTCACTATTGTTTATAAAGAGTATCCCAATAATTAACGGTGGGTGGTGTTGACGAACTGCCTTCTCTCTAGTCTATCACTTCAAAATTAGAAACGTCTAGCACAGGTAACCCTCGAGTAGCTTTGCACGAAACTCAACAAACCAATAAATAATTACAGAATACACAAATATTAAGGTTTACAGTTTTGAAACTAAGTGTCAATTAAAAAAAAGGCCATAATTACTCGTGAAAAAAATAAAATCTAGAAACATTCATATTTAGCCTAAGAAAAAAGTCTACTAAGTGATCATATCAGTTCTCACACCAGTCCTTAAGTACGGTCTACTAAAAGGTCGGTGATTAGAATCTTTTATATAAAGCCCCTACTCTGTTTTACTACATTATTCAGTTTTCCACTCATTGTTTCAAAGTTTTAGTAGATACCATCAAGTCAAGGTTTAGCCACTTTCGTTTCCTTTTTTGTTAAAAAAGCAAAATCTCAACAAAATAACACACAGTGAAGTACTCAATAAAATAAAGGAGACGTATAACACACAGTGAAGTACTCAATAAAATAAAGGAGACGTATGACACACAGTGAAGTACTCAATAAAATAAAATAGACGTATAACACACAGTGAAGTACTCAATAAAATAAAGGAGACGTATAACACACAGTGAAGTACTTTTGTTTCTTAAATTTTGTGCAAAGCTACTCGAAGCCTATCTGCTTTAGCCGTCCATACTTTTCAAGTGATAAACTAGAGGGAAGGCAGTTAGTTAACCCCACCCACCGCCTACGCTTGAGATATCATTGTTATATTGAATAGAGATATTTGACGGTCGCTCTTACAACGCACCCACAGACCCAAAGCGTATGCTTATTTCTATTATTTTATTTCTTTGTGGTAACGGGATGCAAACCACAGAACTTCATATCCACAGATAGGCACACTAATTATTTGGATGCGCTCGATACCTCTGACATGAAAACATTGTTAGTAAAGATAAATACACCAGATTTTACTGGGACAAACCTTTTATTATGTCGGCGTTTCGTTTTGTAGCTTCTCCAGAATTCTAAAACACCACAGAGGTAGTTTTAAACAACTAACGAATAACCGAAAGTTTCAAAATCAGCAATAAAGAAGGTTGATAATGTTATATTAAAGCGACTTTGTACGAGGGTGACAGTTTCTTACTTGACGTTTCAACAATTTGATCACAAAGAAATCCATAGAATGGTATCTCTTGGAATAGCATGAATACCCATTTCATGAGGTATTCAACAGTTGAATGAGAGGTATGAATAAAAGCCTTATATATATATTGATGAACCCTGATCCTTCTTGATTATGTAGTGCACTGATGTATGGGGCACATAAACAAATGGCTTTTGCCACTGACTTTTGTGCTCTTGGATTCTCACTTGTTACACGACTGTGGTACATTGGTTGTAGGTCTCTTTCTGGATAGTTTTGTTACCCCAAGTTGATCCATATTCCTTTTGTTTCTGATGCCATTAAGTATAAACGATATCCACCGTCTTGGAAATTTTAAATCCCCAATCTTTATTATCTTAGTGTATTTTGGGACGGAAAGGACTGTTACATACCCTTCCCAAAAGCGATCAAGTTTCAGTGGCATAATATTACCTAAGAATCGCCAAACAATGTAAAACATTATTTCTGATACAATCCGTCCACAGCAAATTTATATCAGCCATGGATGTCACATATATTGCAGATTGGAGTATTCAAATTCAATTTCAATTTAACATAATCAAACCTATGCGTCAAACAGTATAAGATATTTTAAAAATAAAAGTGGTTCAAATCATTGTCAAAGTAGAACCATCTGGTCAGTGTTTCGCTCAACAACTTTCATCGATGATTTGAAGGATCAAGGAAAATTTTCAATAGAACTTATGAAATCAACTTAAATAAAATTGAATTTAACCACTGTAAATGCTTATCATATTGGAAATGATTGTTAACTGTTCAAAAATCATAAAGAGATTTATGACCTAGGGATGATGTGAAATGGAATGTAGGTTTACAAATTTCTGATAAAAATTTTAAAAATTGCTCTTTTTATCTGCTATAGTTGTGAATGAGTCTAAAAGTGTAGGCATTTGCTAAGTAAAGTATCTTGAAATGTGAAATCAATGTTTTATGAGTTAATTTAGGAAGTGGTAAAACCGGATTAAGCACTTTTGTCGAGCGTTGCAAGTACAATGACGTCAATATAACACAATCAGAAAGTAAGCCACAGCTCATCTCAGAGCTCCTACGTTTAGGAAATTTAAAATTCTACTGAATGCATGAAAATTAACAGTAAACAGTTTAAAATTTGAATATCTACAGCTTCTTGTGGAGTTGATGTTAAATCTATTTCTAGTTCTTAAAAACCATTATCTATATAACACATATTACAAAGAATGGTAGACATTGATTACAGAAATGTCATGGGGATTAACCTAAACTTAACATTCATTTAATGAAGATACTGTTGAGTCAACAAAGTCTTGAATACTTATGTATGGATATAAAGCAGGAACATCATAACTTTCAGAAAAGGAATTGGGTTTGTATTGGAAATCATAGTTCTAAATATACGAAATAGAATAAATTGTAACTGAGGCTAGAGAAATATTTTTCACAATCACGATATTTTTTCAGTTAGGATCTACAAGCATACACAGTGGATCTAATGACTATCTGAAACTTATGATTCTTAAGTAAAACATCAAATACAGGAGTTTTCTTTGACAATATTATAAGAAAGCAGGTATCTTGGAGTTGCAACACGCAAAAGGTAACATGACACTACCAGTGTTTCTTAGATTTTGTTGGTGGAGCTGGAACATAAGTTTTCACAAGTACTGTAGTGGTTGATATGTTCAAAAATCTTTTCTGGGAATAGTCAGACATCCATTCACATTTATCCTCTATTTTGTTTAAAGGGTTAATTTACAGTTAGTCAAATTGTACAGATCAGAAAAGTATAACGGTTTAACACAGTAATAAAAATTATGAACAAGCATTTTTAAATCAAAGACAAAAGAAAAGTTTAGAGGTACCTTCTTGATTCCTGTCAAAGACATAAAAACACATTTAAGTAGAATTATTTCTGTTGTTTTTATTAAGAACAAAGCTACACAAAGGGCTATCTGGGCTCTTATCACCATGGGTATCGAAACCCGGCTTCTAGCATTATAAGTCCGCAGATATACCACTGTGCCACTGGAGAACAAAATTATTTCAGACGTAAATAATCCTACAATTAAGTCAAGTATTTCTGTTGCAATTAAATGTACAAAAATAACCTAATGTGTCATCGGAATTTAGCAAATATATCAAAGTCGACTAACATTTAGTTGTATTCAGTTCTCTGTCTCTTTAAAGGAGTTTCTATTGGAAGATTACGCTCATGTGTCTCAGGATGAAAGAAATCCATTTTGAGGTTAATTCCGTGTATGAAAGTTGTTGTGATAACTCTCTCTCTCTTTCTTTTTGTTTTTACTTCTACTTCATATATATCATTGGAAAATGGTATTTATGTTTTCGATTCTGCTTCACTTTCGAGGACATTCTGTGGAGAGGTCTGGCATGGCCTGATGGTTAGGACGCTCGACTGTGAGTCATAAGTATGAAACTCATCACCAAACATGCTCGCCTTTTCAATTCCACTATTCATTGGTAAAGAAAAGCCCAAGAGTTTGCGTTGATTAGCTACCTTTCCTCTAGTCTATCAGGGACGGCTAACGCAGATAGCCCTCGAGTAGCTTTGCCTAAAATTCGACAAAAACAAATAAACAAGCATTCTGGGAAGGCAGACACCACTTGGGAGATCCTCCCTTGATCTTTGATATTTACGTACGTGACTAATTAGTTGAAATATTTTTTATCATCAAAAATGAAAACATGACTACTTAGAAGATGTATTACGCTTCAAAAGCCGGTGTTTTCTTTTAAAATTCGAGACTACAAATTAGAACCACTTACACTTTCAGACGCTTAATGGGGGGAACAAAATTATAATCCAGTTTATTTTGTAAAGTTAGGTTTCTTGTAGTTTACAAAAGGTCCAGTTAATTATGTAAATTAATTTATAAGTACTCGGAACGGGGGAGGGGGAGTGATTTTTGGTAATTATTTTGGTTTCTCCTAATTTAATAGTAGTGATTTGAAATAGTTAATAAGTATGTAAGGTGTGCTCAACACCAATGAAATTGAAACAATTTAAATACACCAAGGTGTATTATTGATTGCAAAATATGCAACAGAAGTAGATTATAAAGTTTTGTCACCATTTCGAAGTTCCTGAAACACATTTATTAAGAAAAGTATCTTCAGGAAAAATACCGAGACTCTACTCACCATAAGGTAAGACTAATTTTGGAATACTAAATTGTAAAGTTAAGTGAAATATATTAAGTTAAGTTAATATATTAAAAATTAATAATAAACTTTGCGGTTAGAATTATGAGGCATATATAATCTGTTCTCGTAATGCTACTACCATTACTACAAGTACTTGGACTAAGACTGGATCTTGATGAATGCTACTTAATTACACAAGTATTTCACAATTTTCGTTTTCATTATCATTCCACTTGCTCAGAAATGTTTATATATTCTTTCGCTCCATAACGATTTTATGAATACAAAACACCCAACTAGTATAATTATCTTACAAGAAACAGAAATGAACGATATTAATAAACCAGATATGCACAGAACATAGTATGTATTCATAAACATCAGTAATCACGATCAGTTCTGCTGATATTTCTGTCTATTTTTTATTTATGACAAATTCAAATACCTTTGTTTATTTGTTTAATTTCGCGCAAAGATACTGGAGGACTTTCTCTGCTAGTCGTTCCTAATTTTGAATTGATAGATTAGAGGGAAGGCAGCTAGTAAACATCACCTACTTCAGCGTCTTGGGTTACTTTTTATTAACGAATAGTGGGATTGCCCATCACATTATAATGCCCCCACGGCTTAAAGAGTGAGCGTGTTCGGTGACGAGCTTCGATCCCGCGACCCAACGGTTGCGAGTCAAAGTGCCCTACCACGAGACCTGACAGGTACGTTATAAGGGCACTTTACCTTTTTTATAATTTACTTTTACTTTCCAGTTTCAAACCTGATGCAATTGTTGTGTATCAATTCAAAATAATGACACTACCAAACATACCAAATTTTAATAAGACAGTTGTTTAAGCCCATTTCATTAGAGCACAACGTCAATCAAATACAGAAGAACATGAGAACCATCCTCCCATCCTCTACTCAGAAGATCAAGATGCTGAAGGTTGAAAAAAAATTGCGAGAAAAAACTCTTTATTAAAACTCGCAAAATGTAAAGTCTTGCGGTATAATGCAATGTAACCCATCCCCCATGTAAATACACTGCAAAAAAAACGTCAAAGTTTGAATTTTGCAAAATTGTGTTGATTTTAACATGTAATTTTTCGAATACGTTATTGCGAAACAATTAAATAATTGAAAGTAGCTGAATACGTTAAAATGTTTTAATGCATACTTTTAAAGCGCAAAAATAGCTAGAAAGGTGTTCAGCACATATGACTGAATCGGTATCTTTATTACTCAAACATATTTAATTCAAAGAGATTAATGCGTAACACATAGTAGAAAAAAGCATTTACTAACTTAATCACTCAAGCATAGCCTGAAATAAGCTTCCTTTATGGAGACATAATCATGTTAAAAATCCCTTATAGGCACAATTTGAAGCACGCTAAAACTTTAAGCAGCTTTATTCCCGAAGGAATTGGTAATTAACAATTGAAAATTTCATTTTCCATTTAGCCATGTTCCCTAAGGATACATATGAATTATTTTGCAATAAAAGTAATATAGTTATTGCTACTTAACTTAAATTATTAAGAGGTTTTTAAAACATAAGTTAATTTAAAGAAGTAATGCATTATTTTTGCAGATTTTACTAGCAATTGGTTTACTGTATATTTAAAAGTGAACCTAACGAAATGACACGTATTGATGAAAGGAAGAATGAATTCACTTTCCTTCACTTTCTGCCCGGCATGACCAGGTGGTCAGGGCGCTCGACTCGCAATCTGCGGGTTGCAGGTTCGAATCCCCGTTTCACCAAACATGCTCGCCCTTTCAGCCGTGGGTGCGTTATAATGCGACCGTCAATCCCACTGTTCGTTGGTAAAAGAGTAGTCCAAGTTGCGGTGGGTGGTGGTGACTAGTTGCCTTCCCTCTAGTCTTTCACTGCTAAATTAGGGACGGATAGTGCAGATAGTTCTCGTGTAGCTTTGCACGAAATTCATAACAAACCAAACCTACGCTTGCCCCCCAGTGACTAAAACACTAATAACTGGATTTCGATAGCCGTGGTGAATACGTCACAGACAGCCCATTGTTTAACTTTGTGTTAACAACAAATAAATAACCTTATGTTTTCTAACAACAGATCTAAGAGGTTGGATTCAATTGAATAATTTTACATTAAAATCATGCACAGTTTCAGGGAAACTGAGAGCCATTAAAGTTCTTCAGGGTTAAACCATATGATCTTTTCTGTACTAATAATCTTATATTCTTAAAAAAATTATCTCAGCTCTTCTACAACAGCATTTTATTACAAATTCTTCCAATTAGACACCAACATTTTCTAGATTGATCTAATCACCCAAACGTCGGGCGAAATAAATGGCTTATTTTCTTCAATAAAGACATTTTTGATAAATAATACCAAATTATCACGTGCGTATACAAAAGAAAGTCTTGCAAAACTGTTTTCAGCCTTAACTAAAATAACTTCAACTGTTTCTCGAAAAACAATGATTATATTGAAGTGTGTGTTTCTGGGCGTAGTCTAGAAGTCAGCGTGCTAGGCTGCGGATTTCGAAGGTCCAAGGCTAAATCCCGCGATATGCCGCTAAACGCATTCCGCACTGCCTTATAAAACTGACAGTACTCCGCTGTCTGATTGCCTCCCTCTGGACAGCGTTTCAAAATTCAGGATGCTATACATGAACGTTGAGGTCCATGATCTCGATGTTTAGCCGAGATATCGCATAAGTACCGTTTAAGTTGAAAATACCAATAAAGATATCTGAAGTGCGTGTATGTTGATTATTAGTTGTTTACTTTCCGGTTAAAGAAATGGGTCAATATCATATATTAAGTTTAAAACAGGTATTAACTGTACAATTAAAGCAACATTTTCTAAGCAATGACTTTATTGATAAGATAATGTCTTAACTGGCAAAAATAACATTATGCTCTACAATTAAAGCCTAACGTCCTTAAACAACAATCCCGAGGCTAACAAGGAATCAATGTTATGTCACGATCTCAACAAGTGTTTTATGTTAAATACAGATACTGGTTGGATAAGGGCGTTACGTCCGAATCATCATCACTATTTGACAAAGCGATAAGAACAATCTATTTTCAAGGGCTTCGGTAACGATTTCTTGTTGCTTGCGATAGGTAGAAACTTAGAAGTTTGGTCTTAATATATACGACAAACGCTAATGCATATAGGAGGCATAATCATTCATTGACCAAAAATTGCTTCCAATCGCAAGCAAATGTCAATTAAAGCCTTCGTTTCTAAATATTAATAATTATCGTTAATTTCCAGGTGTAATGTATTGTCAATTTTCCTGTATCTGATAGTTATTGTACCGTTTTTTATTAGCCCTTTCTACTAGAAATCTTGCACTGCTGAACCATCTACGGATATAGTAAACTTTTGATCGGGAACTGACCAATAACTGTATTATCAACATACTTGTAAACACGTAAAACGCGAACGATATGGAAATTATATTTGTTGTATAAAGTGCCATCTAACGATCATATATTTTTGACGTTCACTATCAACATACAAAAGTGCATCACAGGAGCAATAATAAAATGTAACGTGCCGTAACTGGTTAATTCTTAGTCGTAATCCTCGATTAACAGTTTCACTTCTCCTTTCATTTTTAAAAGCTCTAAATAGTTCTATGAAATATATGGTTTGTCGGAAAAAGTTACAGATTCAATACCAGAATGGTAAGGAATTGTTAATTTGGAAAGGACACTTTTTCTGCCTTTCCATTTTTTCTCTGCCCCTATGTTGTGTTATTTAACTGTTGGCTACTGAAACTTCGGAGTGATACCCATTTTTAAATCAACATTCTCTTTTCAAACGTACTCACAAACAAATTATATATATATACATGTTTACAAACGATTCTCTAGCAACTACATCATAATTTATAACTATAATGAAACAGTGGCTACTATATCATAGCTAACAGCTGTAATGAAGCATATTACATGGCATGAAATTATTTTACCCGTTCTTGACTAATATTTAGCAACGCATGTTTTCGTCTGAAAATCAATTTATTATATTCTTATTTAAATTTCCTCTCCCTAAATTATCTTTTCCTAGTAAATTTAAGAAATTATTATAAAAAAATATAAATGACTTTTTTCTACTGAAAAAAATAATAATAGAGCGAGTCAACAACAAATTATTCTAACTGAAATTAAACTTGTATCCAAAATACTTCTAAAGATTACTTCAGCTTGAAATAAATCCGTATATTTTTATACCTATCAGTGTAGTATTTATAAGTTATTCTAAACTCCTCCAAATGAATCTATGGTCAAGTTTTCCGGTTTTTGTAACGTTACAAGTAGCATTTCCGTTAATCTCTTGCCCCCCAATGGTATGTCTGCAGACTTACAATGCTAGAAACCGGGTTTCGATACCCGTGGTGGGCAGAGCCCATTGTGTAGCTTTGTGCTTAATTCCAAACAAACAAACCGTTAATCTCAACGCTACTGCCAACTTACCTCCATCTACAGTCAGTGCACGAACACTGGCCTCCAATAATATTTTGAGCCTTTGTAACTCGGGAGACAAGTAATGATTCATAATGTAAGAAAGTACAACTTAAAACTTAGGTGAAAACTTTTAAACCTCTAGTCTAACTACAAGCTACAACTAACTATGCAGAGCTGAACAAGGAGATGAAATCTCCAAGCTTCACCATCCCTATCTGAAAGGACTGTAGGGCGACCAACCAGGGTTAATCTTTTCCCTGTATTATAGATACATAGATTTCGTTGGACAAGCGCGGCTCCTGACAATAATGCACAGACACATACAAATGCATATGTTCACAAACATACACACGGTACAGCTAAAAGCACTATGACGTTCATCAGAGCCACCATAGCAACCTACAACGCTAGGCTTATGCAGATTACCGTAATTAAACATTAAATTGGAGACTTAATAACTTGGTAATTCCATTAGGGGTTATGCGTGGATAATCAATGTGAATGTGAAATAACGGATTGATTTCAGACTCACCGCTACTAACTTGCTAGTGGAAGGTCATATCGAAAATTCTACATATGGCTTTATACGGTTTCAACCAACAAGAAATATAATCCTTTTATTTTATAGGTATTATAAATACATTACAATTCATTTGATATGTATTATGTTATATGGTCATAAGTCTAACGACAAATACTACATATTTTAAAACTATGGTATAGTTTATAGTTTGACAAGAAACAAACAACATCAACAAAGCTTCCTTCAAATTCACCTCATGTTCTTCATCTACAAGGACTCTGATACTGTCAAATAACATGCTATTATTTTCATTTATTGTGTAGATATATTTACGTAAAATTACCAGAAAATGAAGTGATATTTACTCTCTTAAAAGTTTTTGTTTATACTTTAGAGCTAACCATCGTCATCGTTTGCTATTAACCACAGAGATACACAATGGGGTGTCAATGCTTTGCCAATCGCTGGTATCGAAACCCAACTTTTAGCGTTATAAACCCTAAAATTTATGACTAATCCACCAGAGACAGTTGCTAACCGAAACATAAAACTAATTACTTATAAGTTTATGCCACCAATAAGTTTGGACTGCAACGTATTTCATTTAATTTTGAGTTTCAAGTAATTTCTGTGTTTCAATACAGAACCTCTCTTGACTTTTGAAATTATATACAAAAGAGTTTGTTTTTATTCAATGGTAATTTATTAGATTTTATGCTACATTGAAACTGTATAGTTGTATGACATCCAACGGGAATAAAGACATTTGGAGTAAGATGTCTTTGCAACTTTATAACGCTTGAATGTTTATAGTATTTTAAGGCACTCAGTAAATATTTAGATAGTACATATAAAATTGGTAATCTAGATTAATGAGTAGGCTCATAAATGTATGTATTTAGTTTACTTATTTTTATAGTATTTGTGTTTCAATTTTATAATCCGGTTCCTTATAGTATAACTAAGAAGAAAAATTATTGAAGTGATTGAGTAAAATAAAAGTTATATAAGTAATTGAAATCTAATGTACAAAAAGTCACTTGTTCTTTAACTTCAGAAAGTGTATGAAATGTAGTATAATGTTGCGATAATAAAGTGCATAGATACTTTGAAATATTAATATTGTGTATATTCTATGACAAGAACAGAGATTTTTTTAATGCGCAAAATAAAATCAATTTTCTACATTTCAAATATAAACAAAATAATCCATATTACTAATTAAAGATGTTCGAGCACTGATTGCAGTAAAGTTCTAGAATGAATTCATGTCAAGAATTTTGACATCTCTTTATAAACGGGCGAGGGTTGGCCCTGTTTTAGAGCTCTGGATTTTGGAGCTGGCGAGCTATGTTCAAATCCTGTAATATTATAAGATATTTCCCGCACTTGAAGCTATAGATGTGTTATAAGTGTCAGTCAATCCTTTAGCGTGAATGGTGGATGGTAGGGTGTTGCTGACTGGCTGCTTTCCATACGGTCAATTGGTCAAAATCAGGGATGGCAGTAGATAGCCTTAGTAGTTTTGCCATAAATAAATAAAAGATACAAATACTATTTTAAAAACAAGGTTTTCGGCTTAAATAAAGTCATAGAAATGACGATAAAAGGTTTTGTTGTCATTGTTGTAACACTATGTAAAGTTTCTGGGTCGAGGATTTCAGTGTTTGGAGCTAAATGGCTAATGTGACAAAGATTAATTATCTTCTACAGTAGCTTTCAGAGATCCATATGTAATCCTCCAGATGGCTTAGAGAAAAGCCTAAGGGCTTATAACGCTAAAAATTGGTTTTCGATACCTACGGTAGGCAGAGCACAGATAGCCCACTTTGTGCTTAACAGCAAACAAAACCATTTTTGGTTGAATATTTATAATCTCAAAGGGTCCCACTGATTCAAATAAGATATTAGTGTACAAGATAGTAGAGAATTAAAATACATTTAAAAAAGTAAACTAGCTTACAACGTTAACAATATTATTAGAATCTCTGACTATTTATATACTGTTCAGTTTAATCATAAAAAGTAACATAGGAAAAACATTTTTAGCGGAGAAGAAAATTAGAAATATAAGATAAATATATAGAAAACGTGTAAGCTGAACTTAACTTTACAGTGAAATGAGGAAGTATGAATAAAACCTGAAAATATCATGCGCTAAACCACATGATGAACTCAACTTTGATATCACAGATTAGAACATATGTGGTCTAAGAAATTTTGTTGTTCAAACATATCCAAAAATGTGCTTCTTCTGCACATATATTGTTCAAGAGAACAGGTTGTATTGCGTAATTTAGGAAATATACTAGTTACACGTACGTACCGCCTCCGTGAGTAAACATGGTGCACACCACCTCCAGCAATCGATATTATCTTTAACGAACTTGTATTTGTAATTTATGACATCTCCTTTCGCAAATGAATTTCTTCTCATTAAACAGTATAACTTCCAGTCAGGTTCATTAGACATAATCGATACATATTCATAACGCCTCACACATAAAATGGAAGGGATGGACAAAAACATGATAAAGAAGTTTTGGATTCCATGATGACTCGATTATTATTAACTGCTGTTATACATGTGATGATTTTGTATTCTTATTTGATAAGAGCGCCGCTAGTAACTGCATGAAATTATTTCGCTCTTATTTATTCGCATGAAGTTTATTTCAAAAGTAACATAATATTCGTGCAAACCTTAACGGTTTAAGCTGAAATCCATGAAATATTATTATTTTGAAATGACTAGCTTTTAAATCCTAATGTTAACTTCTGACTCTAGTCATTAATCCATTGCTTTACTATTTGTTTCTTAGAATTTTGACTCATTTCTAGTATTTTTTTGTGAATGATGAACAACTTGTAATACATAATGCAAAAATATTTTATTTTGTATATGATCATAAGACAATAAGTTCAGATAATGGTTTTTATATACTCAGATTGATTAAGAGCAACTCTTCGAATAGATTCGACGACATGGTTAAACAACACTTCAGGTACTCTGTTTTTCAATTTTCTCTATTTAATTACAAGTCTCCCGGTGGGACAGCGGTAAGTCTATGTATTTGCAACGCTATAAGTCGAGGTTCGATTCGTTGCGATGGACACAGCTGATAGCTCAGTGTGGCTTTGCCTCAAAACAAAATGTAATTACAATAAGTATGTAAAGTTGCTCCTAGCTGAACGACTGTACTTCTTTATTTATATGGAACTCACTGTCCTTTTCCTTTTATTTATCATATAAATGTTTATTGTTTCTTAATTACCTAATGCAATTAATTGTTCTCAATACAATAATGACATTCATAGCAGCACTTTTACCTCACAGAAAGTTTACAGAATATTTCTTTGGGGCTTAATATTGTCAGGGTTCTATAACCAATAGTAATCATCTTCGTAACAAACACTTTTTGAAAACAAGATGGAGCATAAATTATTGATACAAACAAATCGTGAGTAGATACCGACTATTGTAAAAAAATCACTTCTTGAAATTTAGCGAAAACATAATGAAAATATTTAAGTTCAGTTGCAAAAAAAAACATTTTTAGGAAGACGTGAGAAATAAAACGTATGTAAATCTGATTTAGTAACTAGAATTAAAGCTCATAGATGTGGTTTATGTAAGTCACAGTTTTACTGCAGTTAGATTTTACGAGACTGTCTTATTTCATCTAGACGTTAAATACATACGAATATATATTTTAGCTACAGGTTGTGTTTCAAAATGTCCTCATCCATAAACTTCAAAGTATATTTTTTATCTTAAGAAGTTCGATTTACTTAATAAAAGCAGTTGAAAAAATAGACCATTTATTGAGATAGAGAGTTATTTTGATTTACATATATATGATAGTCATATATATTATTTTAAATGATAAAGTTTCGCTAACTTGTTGAACAAACAAGTAATGATAGCTCCAGCATTCTTTTATTTCCTAAATACTGTACACAAATTTGTAGTTCTTGTTAGCGACAATAGTTTATACTGGAAATTATCTGAAGTATTGTTTTCTTTTCTACTTTCTAGTCCTAACGCCTTCTTTAAAATGAGTGGCTAAAAGTCAACTTAAACAGTGTTAGTTGTTTGATCTAAAGTTAATCAGATACATTAAATGCACGCATGCTAGTGAAGAAAGTAGCCGATCTTCATATATGAGAGACTAATTAATAAAAATAATAATAACGTATCAAAATAAATACAGAAAGGGAATTGGTAATAACTTTTGAGCATATTAGCTACCATATATAAATACGAAAATATACCCTACTGGCAAAAATTCCCAACAATCTTAGGGTTAAAAGTAATGTTACAAATGTTGGAGGAGAGAGCCATAGCAAGGTTCTCAACAAGTTCAGGATTAAAAATAATGTTATAAAGGAAGGAGGTTAAAGTTGTAGCGCACTATTAAATAAAAGGCATACTCGTTCTACCTGCAGAATTAAACGTCGCGTCCGTTTGGCGTCGGCTTCCTTATTCTGCTGCCTACTTTCTCGCTCAGTTGATTTGTAATTCGCGACATTAAGTTGGTCAAATTGAAATGCCTGCTAAGCTAGAACCGTTTGTCAGATTACTTCTACATTTAAACTCGACCTTATCGAAATTGATTCAGTCAGTTTCTCACAATAACTTGTGACACAAGACAGACAGACACATGGACAACTTTACTTTATATATGAATAGTATATATGCAATTATAATTAAAATACATTTAAAGCCTAGAACCAATATAAAACTACGCCTAGTTAATCAAATAAAGATATGTTCAAATAAGCTTTCATTTAATATTAGTAGTCGATATAACAATGGTCTATTCACGTTAAGTTAGGCCTAAAATTAAACTTAAAATAAAAAAATTGGTAAAATGGTGTATTACATTTAACCACAAAACATCGTTCTAACAGAAGGTAACTAAATTTATTAAAACATTATACACTTAAACGTAAATGTGAGAATCTTAAAAAGTTATGATTAAATTTCAACTGTGAATCCCATTTGCTTTACTATCGAAAGGCATAGATAGGATCGTAAGATAAAGCTATAGGGTATTTTACAAATAAAAGTTATCTTTACTAAAAACAATATTTAGCAAAAAAATTATAAAAAAATGTAACAACATTCAGCCAACTTTAATAGCTTCTGTTGGTGAGAAGACTACCAACATAAATATATTATTTAAAATTATTAGACATTCACTTACTTCACAGATAAAACATTTGGTATTTTTAGAGTTGCATGTTAAACATTTAATCTCAGAATAGTTAGGTAAAATAACGAACTGGGAATATGGCTGTATATAAAGTGTTAAAATATAAATTTCTATAATATTACAAAATATTTTTCGGTATTTATTTAACCATGTTTATACGAAAAATAATACACAATCCTCATGCATACCTAAAATATATTATTTGTAGAAAATATTTTATTAATACGTATATATTTTTCATTATAAAAATGTATAGGTAGTTATTTTTTTAATACAGATCACCTTACCTTTTGGATGATTATCTAAAGATACGGGATCATCTGGTGAAAACGAATAGAATGATATTTTTGGAGATGAAGACCAACATAATTCTGCTTGAGTTAAATTAGAAGATATAGAACCAATTGCTGATGAACATGTACTTATCTCTTTGGAAAAATGACTGTCTTCTATCAGTAGTGGACAGTGGTCGTCAGGAATAAGGTGCAAGTAGCTTTCTTTATTGTTTTCTTTACTGGGTTTATTCAGTGCGGCTGTCTCCAGGAAACTATTGTATTTTCTATAAAACTTTGCATCATCAGCATATTTTTGTTCATGTTCCAGGTCAATGTCAGTCATATTTTGTTTATCTAAAGTACATCGTTTTAAGATCTTGTGCCCAAACGAACTATTACAGAAAGGTTTTACTCCTGTGTCCAGATGTTTATTGTTGCCATATGTTAAGTTCAGACTGTTCTCTTCATAAAGCTGAGCTGAAGAACTGGAAATAATCTTCGAATTTGATATTTTACTGCCACGCTTTGTAGAAGCTGGTTTGTCTTTGAAGCAAAGACTTTCGTTTCTAAGATTCTCGAAGATACAAGGTTCCTTACTTTGAAAATGAAGTTTTTCGTCATTAAACCCCAAATCTCCAAGGTCTTCTTCTTTCACTAGCGACTCCCCAACGTACGAGTGAATACAAGCACACTCATTCTCAGTCTGTAAACAATTTTCAACATCAGTAACGTTTTCTTTTCCACTCTTTAAAAGTGAATTCTGAAGAGAAATATCAGGATCTTCGAGAGATAGAAATGTTGGTGTTTGAATAAAATCTGAATTTGAGCTCAAAGGGTAAACATTGTTTATCTTAACAACAGAATCCACTTCTCTGTCTCTAATTCCTTTAAACCCTGTTTCAGCACATGTTGTTGGGGAGTGTGTACTTGATCGCTCGCTACTACAGCAAGAATTTGAAGAAAAACTCAAAGAAATAACTTCTTTCCACGAACTATTATGATGAATCCATTTCGTACTTTCTTTAGACTCGTCTTTCTTTTCAAACAAGTTTTCAAACATTGGATTGTCATCTGCCTCATCATCTTGAAGTTCATCAATATTTCCAGAAAGGCTCTTAAGAGCAGCCTCTGCTTCTTCTATTCTTCTTGTAAATTCATCAGTATCAGAGAACTTTCTCGGTTCTTCTTCTGATTGCTGGTTTTTCTCTTCCGTATAAGTACAGTCCCCTTCAACAACTTTCTCGTTAGAAATGAATTTACATTGTATTTCTTCTAGAAGTTTAAAATCGTTTCTTTGCTCTATTATGTTTTGATATTTTCTTTTCTTGATCCTTTTTGATTTCTCCACTTGAGTTTTATCATTGACAGAAGCTCTCATGTTTTGGTTACTAGTTAAATGGACATCCTTTAAGGAGTACACGTTTTAAGTTCAGCCCTTGTAAATTTCATTAACACTGATCAAAGCACTAGTCAAATTCATCATCACATTGCTATTTCCTTTACTTCTCACTTTATATATTTATATGTGTATATACTCTTATGACAGGTTTCAGTATTTGCAACCTAACTAACTTACAACCATATTATTTTCGCTCTGAAAGATTTGTAGATATTGAAAGATCAGGTTTTTTTCGCCCAAAATAAAAATTCATCAATGTCTTATACAGTTTCAATTTTGTCAACGACAGTAATACATCTGAAATATACACACGCAAGTGTAGAAATGTATATATATACATATGATTATGGTTTCTTATATAAATGACTTCCCATCCATTTCTTCTGTACGAGAAAGATTAGATTCTTTTGCTGACAAACTTCGGTTACTTCTTCGGAAATCTAAATATAAAGCAAAATAATTATTGTAGCATATATAAAAATAGTGACTACAAAAACATTATCAGGCTTAAAAAATTTCAAACACAATTCTATATAACAGATGATATACTACAGTGTTTCCCAAAGTGGGAGCCGCGGCCCCTATGGAGGCCGTAAAGCTTTTTTCTGGGGGCCCGCCAAAAAATGAGCCGAAACAAAGATGCTGAATTAATTTCAATTTTAAATAAACAATAAGTCAATTAAAATTATGTTGAATAAATTAATTGATACATTATGTCGAAAGGAGATGTTATTGTTTTTACTACGGCACTGTTTTTCAATCACTATGTTAAAGTTATAGGTTGGGGGGGGGGGGCTCAAGCTTTTTTATTCACACTAAGGGAACCTCAGACTAAACAGAGTTTGGGAACCACTGATATATTAGATTCCCTTATAGTGATATCAGTTTGACAGCTTTCAAATGATTTTGTAATATTTTAGACTATTTTGTTCATTTTAACTTTGGTGCTAAAAACAGCTTAAAACCTACCTAATTTGACGCTTAACAACAAGAAATACATTTAGGATTAATTTACACACAAGGGGCGCGTAAACAGCGGCAAAAAGAGATTAGTTACATTGTGTGTAGAATCAAATTTTAATTAGACGTATACAAAGAGCTTTAATACTGTTTTTAATACAAAAATAAACAAACTCTATAAACTGACTTTCCTACGGAACTAATTTTTCAACAAATTGCTAACCCAAAACAGATTAGCAATTCACTTCTTTCTAAACGTTGAATCGATATAGTGCACAGAATAGGTTAAAACTAAGTAGTTATAGTCGCTCCTCTTGTACCCCTTATGATAGTCGCTCGAAATGACCCAAACTAGTTAGGTTTTGTCTTTATTTTTAAACCTCTTTTACTCCAATACAGTTTTACTCATGTATTTCAAAGTTTTATTGAATTCCCATTAACTTATCTTTTGTAAGTTTTGCACAGATGTAAAAGTGATAAGAAAACAGAGCGATGGTGCTACATTGAAAAATTATTCGATTTTTTGGGGGTGGAGAGAAGGAAGGACTTATAAACAATACGAGACTAAATCATATAAAATTCAGTCATCAGACACTGAGAGGATTAAAATATTGAAATTAAACGTATAATTAAAGAACTATTATCGCACATAATATAAATGACACCAATAATTTATACATATATTCAAACTTCTCTCATACAAACACACTCCTTAGTACCTACGAACCTACTCAAATTTTAATTTTTTTTCATTAATTACTAGACCCGCATTTTAAATCAACATTTACATTTGAATCTTGAATAATTACAACAAATTATATCTTTATCTCCAGACCACGTCTTAATTTTCTGCTGCTAAGTACAACGTTTCTCTCACTTGAGACTGTCTAACTTTAACTTTCTTCTGCTAAGAACGGAGTTTTTAAAGGCTTTGTTTTGTGGCTATATGTTAATCTTCTTCTGTTCTATATGGTGCCTTTTAAAGTTCTATACTGAGGCTATTTCTTTTCTCTATCAAATGCGGTGTTGTTGTTATTTGAATTCTGTATTGATACAGTCTCTAAACTTTATCCTGTCAAAAAATGATACCACGTATGGTTCCGTCTTGAAACTATACCTTAACGTTATTCTGATAAAAAATATGCTTCTTTAAAACTATTTTGCAACCAAGTCTAATTACTTCTCCTTATCAAATATGATGTACCTTAATGTTTCTTTTATGTTTGTTTGTTGTTAAGCACAAAGCTACACAATGGCTTAGCTATACTATCCCCACCGCGAGTGTTGAAACCCAATTTTTAGCATTATAAGCCCTCAGACTTACCGCTGAGCCCTAAGAAGACTGTAGATATTAACTTATATAATACTTTTTCAAATCAGATAGATCTTCCGTCGCTCAGTCCTGAAACCTATCTATATATATCACTTTTCAAAATAAAAGTCAAGTTCGTGTGTAAAGGAACAGAAAACTGTAATGATGTTATTCGTATTTAATTGTCTGTATTCATTCATCAGTAAAATAGTACAAATAGTACATAAAAAAGTACACATGCTTCTTTCTATTTTCAAGAACTTTTTGAATTTTTTAAACAAAAAAAAACAAATCTTCATGACAATTTAAAAAGGATTTTGTCCATAAAATGTATTTGTTATTTTGAAAAAAATTTGCGCAACCATTTCTTTCAGCATAAGTTTAAATATCACTTAATAGATCTAAATCTTTACCAAAAGATCTCATATGTGTAGTATAGCGATGCCGAATATTAGTGACGAACTTTCATTATGTTAAAGTTCTGGTTCGTTTTATTTTATTTTATTTTGTAATCGAAATCAAGTTATTACATACATTTATGTTATTCTTAAAACTTGAATTTCAGCCTGAACATCACTTTATGCGCACGTATGCTAAGCGGATAGGTCAAAGACCTCTACGGTCTGAATTTAGACATCGATAATCTTGGATTACTAAGTAAGCAGAGGGTGGGAAATCAGCCAGAAACACCTGCTGGCAAAGGACTTTATCCGTGTCTTTGAAACAAATAATAATATTATCTGCCACTTTTATAACGCGCCGACAGCTGATAATTGGGGGAGGATTCAGCAGCATCACGTCTCGAGCTCTTAAATCCTTCGACCTGCAACCCGATACGCTAATCATTAGGATACGCCCGGCTGTATATACCCTTATTACTACTCTTTATTACTATTACTACTCTCTATACTATTTAGTAAAATGCAATAGATCGAACAACTGTAGTATCCGTTCCTATCTACAAGCACAGAGAATATCTAATCTTGTAGAAACGTCGTATGCACAAAATTCCATTTGTGTGGCATAGCGCTCTATATTTCTTCTATTGCAAGGTAATAATTTTGAATACAAAAAATAAATTACCCGGAAGAATAGCGTTAAAGCTTCTATTTCCACTTTATGCCGACAGATGTCTGAAACTAGCAAAGTCTTGGTACAACGAAATTGATGATTATTATATCGTACAAATTGCGCTTATTCTTCAGTTTAAATGAACTAGGCGTGCCCAGCTCTTTGGAGCTGTGGGTGTGCTACAATAGTGAGAGTGAAACCCATTTGCTCGATTAGAGTAACTCAAAATTTGATAAGCTACCTTTCTTCTAATCTATCAGTTCAAAATTAGGGACGGCTATGCACACATAGCCTTTGTATAACTCCGTGAGAAACTCTGTAAGAAAGAAAAGAAATAATCATTTAAATGTGTAAATTTTACACTAAAATTACATTTCACGTAGAGATAGACCATTGACTTATGAAAATCATCATTAGGTTATTATATGAAGTATTTCTTTTGAAAACGAAAGTTATTAGTCAAATTATAAATTCTATAAATGTTTCATACAGATTTAACAAATTTAGAGCGATAATTTTGTTTTAGATCTTTTTGTTTCTAAAATATATTATTCAACATACAACTAAACTTTAAAAAAGTTTCAGAGAGATTGGACATTACACTATTATTTTTAATAATTTTGTTTGTTTGTAGTTAAGCACAAAGCTACACAATGGGCTGTTTGTACTCTGCCCACGACGAATATTAAAACCCGGTTTATTAGCGTCATAAGATTGCAGACTTGTCGCTATTTTACTGGGGGGCATTTTTAATGGAGAAGCTATGGATCATATATAATGGGCGTTGCTCAGTACGTGTATAAGAAAACACGAAAATATGTCTTATTTCAATTTTTTTTTGGCACCACCACCTCCCAATGTTTAAAAGAATATTAATATAGCTAAACAAGCATTATTTCTTTGTACTTCTTACTTTATTTGTAAGTTATAGCATCTCTAATGCATAATTCATCTAGTGGAACTAACTCTCGTAGAGCCAGCCGCCTCACGAAATTTTTGAATTGCTCGTTCACTTAAAAAAAGAAAGATATATTATGGCATCATGTTATATGATTCATAGAATAAAATGCAAAACTTGGATGTTCTTTACAGTTTGAAACTTTAAAGTCATGGATAAACAAAAACATCTCCGTATTGTTCATCTAAATGTAGAAAATTATAGGTGCTTAATCACGTATAAAAATCTTGGAAAACTTCAAACTGATAGAGCATTATTCTGATAGTTTGCTATACTGTTTCTCTACTATTGATTTACTTCATCATAAGAACGAGAGGAAAGATACACTTTGTAGTGACCATGATACCTACTTTTTCTTAAGCCTATGTGGTGAGTTTTTATGAGTACTTTGGGTTTGCACAGTACCTTAAACTTATTAGTGTATCGTATTGCTCAGTTAAGGAGGATTTTCGAGGTAAATTGTATATCAGAAGTACACAACCCTAGGATGTAGTTGCACCATTAGACATCCTTCTATTCTGGGCGAATAGAATTAACAAGCTTCCTTTACCACACGGTCGTCATGGAAACGGTAGCATCTGTTCCGCGAGAAAGTAAATCAACGTGGTGGTCGATTGGCTTAGCCCATTCAAATTTTGATCTTTCGCTTCCAACAAGACCACATACGACACATATGAAGTTTTTCTTTTGGGTACTGCCAACTATGTCTTTCAAATGTTGTTACTAGTTTTATCCCTATGCTTTCCCTATTTCATCACGTTCTGACCACATAAATACACTGCCTACATATTTCTGAATTCTTTCTGTATTTATTAGAAAAACTAAATGCTATGTACAAGACTAAAAGTCAGTTTTTTACTAACTAATATGTATTTAAGTCCTATGTATTCTTGTTAATCACAATCAAAATAGAAATAGAAAAGATTTAATTTTTTTCTCAAAATGGTGTAACGAATTTGTTATTATATATTTATTTTAATATCAACGTTTGTTTATATTAAATTTATATTTAGAAACATTTATATGGCGCCACTGTACAACATGCAAATTGTACATGTTACGTTTACTATGTTTTTCTTGTCTCTTTAAGATGATGGAACATGTTCCACCGAAACATACAGTTTTTTTTTTTAGTTTTATATTGCTTTTAGCATTATACAATAAATTATTGTGCA
>NW_013665782.1:222115-231989 GCF_000517525.1 Limulus polyphemus | reverse complement strand
TTTGCGAAACTCCCGCCTATTCTCCAAAGTTGTAGAAGATTCTCGAGAGTAAGAATCAACAATATATGTATGTACGTAAACGCCTAAATGTAGCCAGTATTGTTACGTACAGCTGAATTTTCTAGAAAGCCTCCACATGCCTATAAATAAAACCAACGCGACGCGCCAATACAGAAGAGTATCTATTATTAGTTTGCTAAAGTCAGTGTACTATAAACGTCGGAAGCTATAACTGTGATTGTTATTGCGCTTATCAATCGGAAACATTTAAATATTTAACCAGGAACCTAACAAAGTACGAACATTAGAAATCATTTAACTTCAGTGGATTCTCATCGGACATTAGTATTTTCATGATTGTTTGTTTGTTTTTGAATTTTGCGCATACCTACACGAAGGCTATCTGCACTAGCCATCCCTAATTTAGCAGTGTAAGACTAGAGAGAAGGTAGTTTGTCATCACCACTCACCGCCAACTCTTGGGCTACTCTTTTACCAACGAATAGTGGGAGTGACCGTCACATTATAACGCCCCCACGGCTGAAAGGGCGAGCATGTTTGGTGTAACGGAGATTCTAACCCGCGACCCTCAGATTGTGAGTCGAGCACCCTCACTACCTGGCTATGCTGGGCCAGTATTTTTATGAAACATTATATAACTTCATCGTGGAAAACTCGGCGTGTGTGGTTGGTAAATAACGAAAGACAAAGCTAGCTAGCTTCCTGTTAAGTGAATTATTCCTACGTCAACTCGTACTCAACTGGCTCATCGTGAACCCTCGATAAGTTATCGAAGAAGTTCCAGACTAAAAGGAAGACATTATATTGCTTGTAAGTTTGTGAAACTTTTGTTTATAAATCATTGCTTGTAGTAACTATTTGTAATAGCTGTTATTGTAAATTGTATTGTTGTGTGTGTATTAAAACGTATTTGTGTTAAAAAAGAAAACTGTGTGTGTATCAATCCTGTTGGCAAATATCATAAACTGACTTTATATCGGCTTTTACTTAACTGCTAAATCCAAACTACAATTTAACTACTAAATTTAAAGTATCATTTAACTCAATTTCAGGCTATTTGAAATTATAATGAGAAACAATGGGGACATTTTTGGACAGATTTAAGATTGAAAAATCGTTATTTTAAACAGATAAGTATTCTAAACAAAGTCAAGGCCTTTTTCGGATTCTGTAATGGTGGTTAGCAGTTCTGTGTAATATTTGAATTTGTTACAGTTATAAAATAGTAGTGTTGGTTGAACGTATTTTGTAATCATACTGACCGCACGCACTTTTGAATCAAAAGTGATCACTTGTGTTTCTTAAACATATCAATCAGACATGATTGCTAATCATATTGATCAGAAATACTTCTAAATTGTATTGATCACAAATAATTCTCGATCATATTGATCATACATATTTTGTCATCATAGTCGTCACTTGTATTTCTTGATCATAGTGTTTACACGTTATATATAGAATTCAAGCGTACATCGTGATCATAATATGAGATTAACGATAAATTTTCGTTATGGTACACTTTTTAAAACTGCTAAAACTGTAAAACTTTTGCCAATAAATTGAAAAAAAATTCCAAAATGTTAATCTGTATACGAAACGTTAATGTTTGTAGTTTCCGCAATACAAATTTATTAATTTACATGAATTCCACACACTCCAAATATACATACGAAAAGAACAACATTAAAATATTATTTCAAAGGTTGTGATGTAATTGTCCAAACACAAACGGAGAAGAGAGAGAATGTTAGAGCAATTTTCTTTTCAGTTTTGGCCATATTGTTACTACATGAAACGAATTACCATAGATTCGCATTGATTACACAAGCATTGATTTCTCTAGTGACCTCAGAAATATTTGAACGTGGACCTTACGACATTTTTAATCATGAACATTTTACCAAACATTAGTAAATTCCAAAATTAATTTTAATTGTTTGTTTGTAATCAAGCACAAAGCTACACAATAGGCTATCTGTGCTCTGCCCACCACGGATATTGAAATCCGGATTCTAGCGTTGTAAGTCCACACTAACCTCTTTAAACCTGGATGGTCGCTAGAAAAAATGTCATTATACGATAAACATGTATATTTTTATGTGGATATTTTGTAATGCCCTTCTAAACAGAATATTTAATGACTGCTCTAGTCAATTCTTTTGGACAAAAGAGATTATTCTGATTCACGAAACAAAACGAGCACCCAACAAACTTTCTAACCTCACACGTAACAACAAAACTAGTTATGCCCATATATCGTTTACGTGTTTAAGTGTAACGACTATTTTTACATAATACAGATTGTAATACGCTTTTCCATATAAATATATAATATTTCTTACTAGAATTTCTTAACTAAAATACGTCCCATACTTTCTACTAATTTCTTCCCCTATCAGTGATATGATTACTGCAAATATTAAGTGTGGAACAGAGTTAATACTATTAGCAAGGATTTCTTTCAAAATTAAGCAACTATTTGGTATTGACGGTTTCTTACTGCTTAAAAACATGACCTCAGTACTTTGTAACCAGCACCAAAAACACATAATCACAGATTAGTTGTTTGTTTAAGTGCAGATCTACATAATGATATATCTGATCTGTGCCCATAACGGACGTCGAACCCCGGCTATTAGTATTATAAGCCTTCAAGTTCACCGTTGAGTCACTGCCATAACCATAGAGTGAATATATATATGCTTATACTTGAAAGAGTTTTTCAAGTATGAAACAATAATAATAATATCCATTGATGAATGTCTGGGTGCATTGAAAGCTTCCAACAATATTTCAATCAACTTTGTTCGTAAAATTACGTGCAACGTGTAAAACATAATAAGCAGCATGTCTTTCTTTATACGATTTTATTAGTTTGATTGTTTGTTTGTAATCAAGCACAAAGTAACACAATAGGCTATCGGTGCTCTGTCCATCACGGGTATCGAAACACGTATCGAAATACTGACTCCCGACACTCCATCTTTCATGGTTCATATACAAACTCATGTGTTGTGACTCCAAAATCCCATACATTATCAAAATTAAACTCCATTTAAAAACTAGTAATAACCTCTCACTCAGAAATTCAATATCATATGAAGAAATCATAGGTCATAACATATCAACTCTCAACCTGGATCTACAGACTTCAAATTTCTAGCTTAAGAAAATCCATCCTGATCTAAGTAACCCATGGATAATATTTCAACTAAAATTGACAGATAACCATCGATCAGTATTTCAAGTATCCTAAAGCACGACTAATAACTGTGTATTTTATATCTAGTTTGAGTTATGCAATGTATAAATGTGTTTGCCTTACTATTTATTTCACAATGATAATAATACATTTATTTATACTCTAATGTACTTCATGGTTTATATGAACTTCGTATACTGCTCATATCTTCTCAGAGTTTCCTAAGTGTCACATTCTCAAATATTATACTTCATCGTACCAAAACATCTTGATATACTTTGTTTTCAGACTTCGCTGTTAATGAAGTGTATTTCGAAACGTTCGACTCGTGTAAATCGTATAAATAAAAAGCATTTTGTCTTAAGCTTTGTCTTCATAAATAGACTCCCTTTTTTTCTTTTTGAAGTCGTATGACTTAGTACCATAAAACCATAAACATCATTTTATGAAGCTAGTAGAAAATTTGAGAAATAGTTAAAGCAATCAGTTTTATTTTGTTCATGTTTGTTATCCATTCAAACTTTAAGCCTCTTTAAATTTAACAGGATATAAAAATAAAATTCATAAAGACCAGTTACTTTAGATTATAAAACTAATTAAAATTTCAATTTCTGTGTTCAGTTTACATGTTTAATTAACTCCAATCTACTAATCTATCAAAGTAGAAAAACGAAAATATCACAATCTGACACATTTTGATTATAATGAGTGTTGA
Source organism: Limulus polyphemus (assembly GCF_000517525.1). Taxonomy (NCBI): domain Eukaryota; kingdom Metazoa; phylum Arthropoda; class Merostomata; order Xiphosura; family Limulidae; genus Limulus; species Limulus polyphemus. Next base: position 228,048 of record NW_013665782.1, on the reverse strand, counting down.
ATTCAAGGCTAGCCTTAAGAAATGGATAAAACATGTTAGAAAATTGCACAATTGAATTAGAACGAACTTTCCAAAGCGTATGAAAAAAATCATAATCTGACACATTTGAGTTAGAATGTTAGGTACATTTGTATTATAACGAGTGTTTCAACTCATAAAATATATCTCAACTTCGTGTATCTGTATTATAATGTGCGTTTCAAAGCAAGCCTTGTGAAACTATCACTACATCACACATTTGGAATAGGACTGACGTTTCAAGTTATGAAAGTACACGAGAATTTCAAAAGTACCTTATGTGCATTATTGAAGAAATATTATACCATTATGTAATCTAGGTGAACCAGATGCGTATAATGTTTGGAACACGTACCTTTTGCCCCAGTGCTTGTAGAACTGTAAGGCAACTTTGGGTACCATTGCACAGGTCTATTTAGAAACCCAACATATAAGCGTGCTCCAGAAGGCAACAAAATATTTGTTGAGATATTGACTTATAATAATGGACGTTGCTGCCTTAATGAAGCATGGACGTAGTTGACTATCTCAATATATCAGAATATAAGTTACGATACATAATAAAAAATTAAAAAGGCTTAAATGTGATGCTAGTGGTGACTTGGTGTATAATGAAACGCCTTAAGTGTTTGAAAATTACTTCTTTAAAGGACACCAAGAATATTATAGCATTGATATTATAACATGTTTCACTTATACAACAATTAGTAAAGACAGACACGGTTTTAGTTAAAATATTCATGGAATAAAAGGATCGTGCTCAATCAATAGCAGCATTTCTAATTGTATAGAAAGTGCAATCCTAATAATCGTATTCCCAAGAACTTGACATGGTAAAATGGTAATTGTACAATCTACTAACTCAGTAATAATCCGTAATTATTGCGTATATGTAAGGGTTAGGTAGCTCTTTCCCACCATCTCATTGACATACTAACGATGGATACTTCAATATGTGTTATTCTGTGCGCAGATCCGTAGAGTGATCATCTCAAAAGGTTGGTGTGCCATTTCTATCATACTTCCATGTCAATGTGAACATGTTGGTTAAAGGATGTGGTGACAATTGTTACGTATTATAATTTAAAATAGCCTAAAATTGCGTTAACTGATGATTTAAATTTAGTAGTTAAGTTGTACTTTGGATTTAATAGTTAAGTAAAAGTCGATGTATAGTCAGTTTATGATATTTGCCAACAAGATTGATACACACAGTTTTTTTTTTAACACAAATACGTTTTATATACATACAACAATACAATATACAATAACAGTTATTACATGCAATGATTTATAAACAAAAGTTTCACAAACTTATAAGCAATATAAAGTCCTCCTTCTAATCTTATCGAGGGCTCACGATGAGTGGGTTGATAACGAGTTGACGTAAGTATAATTCACTTGATTAACGGGAAGCAAGCTAGCTTTGTCCTTCGTTATTTACCAGCCACACACACACACACACACACCGGGTTTTCCACCGGTGACGTTATGTAATGTTTTCGTAAAAATACTAATGTCCGATGAGAATCCATTGAAGTTAAATGGTTTGTAATGTTCGAACTTTATAAATATTCCTGGTCAAATATCTGAAGTTATCCGATTGATAAGCGTTATAACAATCACAGTTATAGCTTCCGAAGTGTATAACACACTGACTATAGCAAACTAATAATAGATACTCTCCTTCGGCGGGTCGCGTTGGTTATATTTATAAGCGTGTAGAGGTTTTCTAGAAATTTCATTTTTACGTAACAATACTGGCTACATTTAAGCGTTTACGTACATACATATATTGTTGATTCTTACTTTCGAGAATCTTCTACAACTTTGGAGAATAGGCGGGAGTTTTGCAATACATATTTAACAGTATAAGCTTTGTATGTTTCTAAATATAAATTTAATCTAAACAAACGTTGATATAATAACAAATTCGTTACACAATACATTATAAACTGCATCAGACTTTAAATGCAATCCTCGTAGGCAATACCACTTATTAACACCAACAACATCTGAAATTGTATGTATCAAATACACCTAACGTATAATATTCCAGAAACGGATCTGCTCTCTCGATAAAATATCTGTCTTCTAATAACACCATTTGACAACTCCAACGTTTTTAAATGCACAATAATTTATTGTATAATGCTAAAAGCAATATAAAACTAAAAAAGAAAACTCTGTATGTTTCGGTGGAACATGTTCCATCATCTTAAAGAGACAAGAAAAACATAGTAAACGTAACATGTACAATTTGCATGTTGTACAGTGGCGCCATTTACAAAACTTATTTCCAGAAATTTACTTCCGTGGCATCAGGACCTAAATCTCTATTCAAAATCATTCTATTTTTAATGATTCTCTTATATTTTACTTATTTGTTGACTCTACTTCTTTAAGTATTTGTAAATTGTCCCATTCAATAATATGTGAAAAGTTTGCCACATGTTTCCCTAATGCCGAATCATTAGATTTTAATTTATCAACAACATTTTTATGTTCTTTTATTCGAAACTTCAAATTTCTATTTGTCTGTCCAATATAACCTAAACCACGTCTACAAACAAATGTATATGTTCCACATCTATTATTTACTTTAATTTTAACTCTAACACCATTAATGATGTTGATAAATTTTACCTGAGGCGTGAAGGTTATTTGACAACTTGTATTTTGCATAAACACATTACCTATTTTTGTTGACAATGATGGGATGTAAAGCAAACATATTCTTTCCTCGTTCCCTTACTTACTGTCTGTGCTTTGGTACATTCAAAATTTTTAAATTTATGATAACATTTTTTACAGATCCTATCTATAATATCAGGTTCATAACCTCTATCAATTGTTAAATGTTTTAAATAATTCAATTCTGACTTAAGATCTTCATTACACGAAGAGACATTAACTGCTCTATAAACTTAAGAAAACATTGGGACATTTAAAAAATGATAAGACTCCTAAAGCACATAATATTTACCCAAGGGTTTTGAAGGAGGTTAGGGATTGGATAAGTGAGCCACTTGCTACTGTCCGTAAACAGTGAGCAAATGCCACAAGATTGAAAGTTGGCTGATATTACTCCTATTTTCAAGAGAGGTGATAAAAACTGTCCCTGTAATTATAGGCCTATTAGTCTTGCATCATTTATGGGAATCATTTTATCATTTTTCAAAGTCTCATAAAGATGCTTTGCAAAGTCATTTAACAAAATTTGAAATTTTGTTTGATAGTCAGCGTGGTTTCACTTCGGGAAATCCTGTCTTACTAATCTTTTGACATTCTTACATACATGACGATACGAGTGTGTGGATTTGGTAAATCTGAATTTTCAAAACGTATTTCAAAAAGTGTCACATAAAGAGTTTGTTACAAAGTTATTTCTTTAGATGTGAGAAATAGGTCAGCTCATTGGATAAAAAATTGGGTAGGTGGAAGAAGGCAGATGGTTGTTATAAATATAGTTCAAGCAAATTGGATTAATGTCACGAGTGGAGTACCTCAGGGCACAGTAGTAGGATCCCTGCTCTTTTTGATTTACACCAATGACATAAATGAAGGAATGGTCAATAGAGTATTGAAATTTGCTGGTGACATCAAAGTTTTGGGTGTTGCTGGCTGTGAAAAGGACGTTACTGCTTTAGAAAATATTGGATTATTTGATGAGTTAGACGGATAAATGGCAGATTACTTTTAATTATAATAAATGCAAGTAATGCATGTGGGATATCACAATTTCAGTTATGAGTATAATTTTGATGGAAATAATATTAACAGTGTTATGGAAAAAAAAGAAACACTTTGGTGTTTTGGTTCACCAGTCTCTTTAGCCATCCAAGTAATGTGTTGTTGTTAGTGATATGGCGAATAGGATTTTAGGTTGAACCTAAAGAAATATTAAAGACAAGTCTAAAGAAGTTACAATATCATTGTATAGGTCATTTGTTAAGCCACATTTGGGGTACTTTATTCAGTCTTGGGCTTCTTACCTTAGAGAAGACATTAAGTTGGCGGAAATGGTTCAGAGGAGGGCTATTAGGATGATACCTGGAATGAAAAGGTCGTCTTTCATATGAGAATAGGATAAGATCTTTGAGCTTGTTTTTTCTTTTAAAAAAAAGAAGAGTTAGGGAATATCTAATTGACATATTTTAAAGAGAATTAATAGCATTGATACATCACCTTTTTTCGTATTTAATGGTGAGATCGGTAGGTCTAGGGAATACAAATATAAATTTTGGCAATCATCTTAGGCTAAGATATTTTTATTTTTCTAACAGGATTGTTGGCCTTTGGAACATGTTGCCATCAGATATGATAGATGCAGTTAATTTAGGGGAGCTCAAAAAAAGAAAATGTTTATTAAATATTTGAATGATAAAGGCTGGCTTTGAGGTTTTTCTGTGTTTAGCTTAAGTTAGTGGATCGGAAGATGGACCCAAAGGTCCCTTGTTATTCTTTAATGCCATATTATGTTGCCACTATATTGCATTTCTTCATCTGGGGAATATATGGTTTGCTAGTTAATGTCGTTCCTTAGTGAGATACAGAATCATGTTGGTATTACTCATGCTCTACATGATCTCACCGCCATATGGTTTTATATACGAAACAGCCCTATAGTGATTTTGGGTGCGTTGTGTAGCTTTGCGCTTACAAATAAGTAAATGAACAATATTTGCTGCTCTCCATCATACTTGTTTAGTCATTTTAGACGTAACCTATTTGCGACTACTTTCAATCAATTAGTACCATTTAGTGCATTTAACATTTGATATTCTTCTTCTTTAGACATACATTGTCATAACAGTAATAGAAATGAGTGACAGGCCTCTAAATCCTCAGATGTTTGCTAGGTTCCTTTTACAATCTTATACAAAATTGAATTGTTATTTGAATCTTGGAAAATATCCTCTTTCTTATAGATAATTTGCCTTACACCTGATTGGCGCTAGGCATCTATAAAATTCTTTTTTTTTCAAGTATGGCAGTAGATTGTATCGTTCACAAGTGAAATTCTGTATCCCTAAAAATGTATTTAGAGTCTGTCATCACTTCGCCGTAGGTATGGAGAAATTAATATTATCTCTTTTGTTGCAGTATTTGTTAACTACACAAATTGTTCATATATTCAGCAGTTCTTACTTCTTAGTTAATTAGTTCTGTTTATTATTTTCAACGTTTAATATTGTTTACAGTAAGCCAAAACTCTCTTGCGTACATTAATTTCTAATTTCAATTTTCATTAGGACAAGCTTTCTACTCTTTATTAACTAATATAAAAATGTTTATATTTATAACTATTTGCGTCGGACAAGTTCACACCACCTACCATATCTTGAGATAATTACTGTGCATTAATAATTGTGTCATTATAATTTCATGCAAGTCATATCGCTTCGAAGTTTTTATTAATTACGCCGAAACTTGAACTTCAAATCATTGTCTCGTTTTCTTGATTATTTATAAGTATCTTAACATTTTCTAGAATCCTCGAATTTTTCATCAATTAGAAAGGATTTTTCAAAGTTAGTTTGCTTTAAATGACTTTGAGATTAAGTTCCATCCAAATAAGCTACTGAAACTGTGCATTGCGTTTTGTTTTCGTTAAATGCTTGCAAAAGAAGTTTAGTTTGACTAAACTAGCATTTATCCTTTATTTTGTTGAAACTTTTTAATTTTAGCAAAATCCTTTTATTTTACTCGATTTTTAGGGTTCCCCAATAAATTAGTGTGATTTTTATTGTTGACCGTAACCTACCTCTAATGTTGGCTGGAGACGGCTTGAATGGGTAATAAGAAAAACTTTAATATAAGTTTAACATAACAAGCAAATGTACAATGTTTCGACAAGGTTTTGTCATCACCAGGTGATGTACCTGATGTACCAGGTGATGTACCTGATGATG
>NW_013665782.1:215172-221179 GCF_000517525.1 Limulus polyphemus | reverse complement strand
CAGGAGATAGGCTTAGTAGATTTGCCTTAAGTATAAAATATAATACTTTTCTTTTTCAACTTGTATGGTTTTTCTAGAACATGCACTCATTGTTTAGTATGTACTAGTGTACTTAGAAAAAGTTCTAATTTGTCAGTTACATCGTCGAATTATTTAATAAACAGATTATAATTGAGCATGGGAAAGTCTGGAATGTTACATTTACAATTTTGATGAGGTTTTAGGCTAAATAATCCTTGATTAATACCTGTACGTCATCACATTAAACAGCATCGATGCCAGTTTAATAATCACAACACAGTGAAACAATATAAGTAGATAACCAGCTAGTTCACCTATAAGCATACAGAACTTTCATTGCCAAATTCAGAAACTTTACTCTGAAAAGAAAGCCAATGTTCTATGAACAACCAAAAGTATTCTACCCTAAGGTACAAATAATCTTTTATTAAAACATAAAACTATAATGTTAAACTTTGTTGACTTGAGTTGCTTCATCATCAAAATTCCCCCCTGGTTCAGTGGTAAGTTTCTTATAACACTAAAGTTTGGAGTTCGACTTCCCGTGGTGGACAGAGCGCAGATACCCCATTGTGTAGATTTGTGCTGAAACAACAATAATTATAAAAACGTTAATATTCTGAAAAAATTCCGATTATTTTTTTTGTAGTTTATCACATAAAATAGGTTTGCAAGGAGTATAAAAGTAAGCTAAAAATCGCAAGGAAACAATAACTAGTATATTAGAACATGCATATTACAATATATATATGTGTGTGTGTGTGTAAATATAGCATAATGAAGGTTTCCTTTTTCTTATTAATTTCTTTCGCTACCTTACAGATGGGGATCATTAATGGAAGGTGCTTTTCATACTTTTTGCAACACACTTTATGTATTTGTCTAGTGTGTGTACGCTTGAGGTTGCACTAAAATTACAAAATCTATTTATATACCATATCAAACCACTAAGAATGCTTTTCTCTGGCGTTCAGTTCACCGGTTAGTAGTTTGTTAAGCCTAAATGTAAAGGTCATCCACATGAAGTAAAAGCTATAATTTAAATTTCCCTAACATTAACTGATAAAATCATTTAACATCCTCTCCAGTGGAAGGTTTATACTTTTATCTTCACAAAATATGCTTAAAATGCAAGTACCAGGATTAAAATTTGTTTCTGTCGGCTCCTACTTTTCACTGCATTTTAAATATAACTTGTTTAAAGTTTTCACTGACAGTATAGGCATAATTTACATGAAAAAAACCAGTTAAACTTGTATTGTTATTAAAAATACACATTTATTGTACAAATTATGTATTTCTCGTATAGTTCTAGTCAACATTTCTACAATCATTTTGTTGCAAGTTATATTACTTTGATGTACGTTGTTCGCTGACGGTTTGACTTCGTTAATGTTAGCAGTTAGTCAAAATCCCACAAGGAAAATTAGTCTTCCAATTTCGCTTCTTACTTTATCATTACTAGCTTCTCTATCCTCTTTTGAGAATAACTGATTTTATTTATCCTTTTTTTCTGCGAAAGATAGATCAACTGTGAAGTTTATTATTGTCGCTGTGTAAAGTGTCATTCAACAACAAAAACTTTTACCACTAAAGGCATCAGAACGATTAGTTAGTGATCAACAAAACAAAAGTTGCATCACAAAAATGTTTAATACAACACAAGTTGTATTGTTTGTATATTTGTAACTAAACTACACAATGGGCTATCTATGATCTATCCACCACGGGAATCGAAACTGGGTTTCTATCGTTGTAAGTCCGAAGACACACCGCTGTGCCACTGGGGTACAGAAGTTGTAATAAAAGAAATGAACCTCTAATCATGGCCCTTGTGTGTCAAAGTGTTCAGTGTGCGAGACTATAGAATCAAGGTTCACTGTTAATGTCTCATTTTCCCTGTGCGTGTGTGTAGGGGGTGGGGGTGAGAAGAGTGACTGTTAAATCCCACTCGTCTGTTATCATAGCCAATAAGTTGACGGTAAGCGCCTGTGACTAGTTTATAATGTGTGGATTTGGGTAAATAATTCTATTATAATTCAATCGACATACATATTTTTTTATTGCTGCTTATTTTTAGTTTAACAATGACTGCATTTTTAATGGGTTATTTTTATTATGTACACTGCTGTGTGACGTAAAGAACGCACCTGTACAATTACTACACCTATTTCCATCATAGGCAAAACTTTGTAGGCTTTATTTTAATAGTGTTAGAACCTTAACAGCAATCTGCAGATCATTCTGAATAACAACTGCCTAATGAAGCTCATCAGGTTAAAAATACCAAGTCTGATTGAAGGAAGATCACGTAAAAGGGTTATTATACATCACGTGAAGAAGTGAAGTCTGTGATGCAAACGCTAAATACAGTATCGGTGGATTAGAGAATCGATAGTTGGAGAACCTGTAGATTACCCACTGGGAATTGAACGACAAGTTGTTTTTGGAAAAAAATAGCTTGTGATTGCACTAAAGTAGTTTATCCCCAAACATTCTTACATAATACTACAAGCTGTTCAGTTGACAACAAAATGAATGTCTTAAATACACAGTGACATCTCATTTAAAAAAGAAACAAATAATAGAAATAATAATATAAAAACGGATATTAAAATATTTATCCACTGGTCTTAAATTTCTTTATCTAAAATACCATTTTAACGTTAAAACCCTATTGCGAAAGTAAAAGAATATAAATCACATTTAATAAAGTGCTGAAATTATTCTTTGCTATGTTTTCTCATTTGTTTGTTGTCAGATAAAATTATATAATAACTTGGCGTATGTTTCATTGGGAATTCAATGTTAATAACAGAGTTAATAAAATGATGGAAACATTATATGCTGCATATTCTTTTTTATCTTCTTGTTAGTTGAAAAATAAAAAATAATCTAGAAGATGTCGCATTAAGACTTGAATTAATTAACTTGTTTTCTCCATTAATAACAGTACATTTTGCCTGTTGTAGGTCACTCCTGTAGAGATCTTTAGCTCAATGCCAGAGCAAGTCCCAACGGCTAGGTTGTAGCGCTCAAAACATTATTTGAAATGTTATTTATATTTAGAAATGTGTAATACGAAAAGTTCTTTGATGCACGAGTCTTGTGTTAGTGAAAATGATCATTTTCTAAGTAGCGTGTATTGATTGGACGTCAAAATGAAACTGGAAATGCTTTGAACAAATAATTTTTGACTGTCGTGACATTTCGTTTCTTTTTGTTTTGTTTTAGTGAAAAGTTTTAGTGTTGCAAGTCCATAAACTTACAGCAAACCTACCAGGCGACAATGACATTTGGTGTCCTCAATAATTTCATTATATGACCTGATTAATATTATGTATAATACAGATTGATAAATCTATATTCTTCATGCTACAATGTTGTGTTGTCGTTATTTGTAACGTCATCTACACACTGAATTCCTCTCTATCATAATATTTTCCTAAACAGAAAATCCATTATCGGGGACGTAACATTCAATCAGGACTCGGTTTTGTCATGAGAAATTTAACTTGATTTACTTTAAAATCTTATCCCTACCAGGAATTTATTTCAAATTCTTACTCCCCCGACCAGGGATTTACTTTAAAATCTTACCCCTACCGGGGATTATTTTTGAGCAAGCATATATTACTGAAATTACGCAAACTAGTTTAATTATAAAAGTAGTAAGAGATTATCATTTTTTACGATGATTTTTCTCATACTAATAAACTACTCTGACGACAAGCAACTAAAATCATACCAGAAACTTACTTTCCTTTTAAGAACAGTTTTATAAGTAATTCATTTCATTGTCAGGATTTTCTTTAAACGAATAAAATCATCACGTGATAAGAAATGCAAATATATTAACTGGCCTACTTTCTTATAGTTTTACATGGTTTTCATGAATGCTTATGAATTAAGCTTGATTTACGATATTTGTATACGTTATCATTCATTACTGCATAAGCATTTTACTAATGAAGAAAAACACATAAGCATTCCACTTTTGAAAAGAAGACAACAATGTAATTTATATGAAATCTGTTCAAGGGAGTAGTGAATTCATGGTACGACTCAATTGAAAAGTACTTAAAAAAATTATCACAGGCCAACTTATTAAGAAAGTTTTTATTTTGTCATAGTACAGCCGGACTTTGTATCAGAAATTCTAAAATTCAAATCTCGAACCACTTTGGAAAGCTGACATCCAACTACATCTGTGTCTCAACTGGATGTGGGGCCCGTGCCACATTTAGTAACTCGAGATCCACACTGAAATAGTACAGTTCAAGCACGAATATACATGTTGCTGTCAAGAAGACGAGAATCCAACACTTCGTGATGGAGAACATATCATACCACACCATAACTTTTGAAGAACCCTGTTCATTTTGCCTATCATTCAATGTGAGCTTATATAACCAAATTTGCTTTTGATGTTGATTTGGTACTGTTGGTGGGTGGTGGTGGTCTTCTACTTCCTTGTGTGTTTGAAATGGAGTTGATACAACATTTATGGCATCAATTCTTCAGCTCGTTTTTTCTTCTGTAGGGCTTGTTGAGTGAAATATTTTCTCTGCATTCTTTTTAATTTTTCTGTTACAATTCCTCTTTTCATGTGTTTTGAGTAATGGTTATTAAAGTACAGAAAACTTGGTAGTTAGTTTTGTTTTAGGACGGTTTGTTGTAATGAGAGGTGTGTATGTGTCGTATTATTATTGATTTAGTGTCTAAGAATACTAAGCTGTTGTCTTGTTCTGAGTGCTGTAAGGTCAACTAAATGTTGGGATGAAAATTACTGAAAAAACGACGTAGTGTTAGTAAGTATTTTAGGCCATGGTTCCAAATATCAAAAATATCATCATATAATTCTACCATATTTATGGTAGTAGGCTAACCCTTTCTGAACATTTTTAAGCATTTGTTTCAAAGGTGACAATAAAAACTACTACCATTATTCTATTACTTATAGCTACTGTCTTAGATTATTGGTATAGTTTATCTTCAAATCTAAAATAATCATTTTAAAGGACGGAAGTAAATATTTCACGAATGTTGGTAAGAAAATGTCCTACAGGTTGATGTTACTCCCTAGGGAAGAAATATAGTCAATCATCTTGCCAATTCCTTCTGATATTAAGATAGATGGGTATAGGTTAACTACATGAAAACTGAATATAATGTAGATGTTTGTCAAACTGTTTCTTTCTTTTTCAGTTTTTCCAAGAATTCATATCTAGATGACAAGATACACAAAGTACAGTTTTAGTAGCTGGTTAACTTACCACGATAATATATGTACTATTTATATGACAGTTTTAGTAGCTGGTTACGTAACCACGATAATGTATGTACTGTTTAAATGACAGTTTTAGTAGCTGGTTACGTAATTACAATAATGTATGTACTGTTTAGGTGACAGTTTTAGTAGCTGGTTAAGTAACCAGGATAATGTATGTACTGTTTAGATGACAGTTTTGGTAGCTGGTTACGTAACCACGATAATATATGTACTGTTTAGGTGACAGTTTTAGTAGCTGGTTGAGTAACCACAATAATGTTTCGGCTGTTGGATTGCAGGTAGAAATAATAGGTCGGTATATTTGATTGTTGTTAAGCGCAAAGCTACACAATGGGCTATGTATGCTGTGCCAATCACGAGTATTGAAACCAAGTTTTTAACGTTATATGCCTTAAGACTGAGCCACTGTGGGGAGATGGGATTATTCTTATTTTGTTGATAATCGATTCACTTGAAAACTCTTTTTCTTTTATATAGATGGAGAAATAGTTGCTTAGCTTCTGGATTTTTTCATCAGCTTTTTAAGAGGTTTACGGACTACCACTCGACTTTTCGCCGCTTGTAGTGGCTAACTTCATCCGCCACTACAAGCCTCAAGCCCGAGTATTCCCTGAACGCACCCGAAGTCTACGAATGGGAGGTACACTCCTCCAACCCAAGTCACTTGAAGACTTTCGCTACCTTCGCCACCCT
>NW_013665782.1:209919-214719 GCF_000517525.1 Limulus polyphemus | reverse complement strand
CAGTCTCCACACAATATTCTCAGGAACGTTCATTTATCATTCACACCAGAGAAATACATCAAGCCCTCCAACTCACAACCAACTCCACGATTCACGCTGTCCACCGTATCCAGTCCAAGAAAACAGGTTCGCCCTCCACGTTCATGAAAGTTGTCACTACTTCCAAAACTACAGCAGATCTCATCCTCACCCACGGCTGCTACCTTGATTATCATCACTTTAAGGCAGAAAAACCTTACCGTAAGCCTCACCCACCCCATACCTTTCCTAACCTACCCCCAAGCCCACGTTTCTCAACACCCTAAAGAAACCCACCGCCAACCAGTACTCTACCGCCCATCCTATTACAATAGACCAAGCCATTGAAACCTCACCCACTCCTGAATCACAAGACATGTCAACCCAAACCACCACAACTAGGAGAAAAAAAGCACCCAGACCCAGCCACAAGTCTTCACTGTTACCAACGACGCCAAACAACAACAAACCAACAACCCGACTAGATAATCAAATTTTAAGAAGTGTGTCGTTATCCTTCTAAAGCTCTTACTTCTTCAAAGGATAAATAGATACATTTTTAAAACTTAAAAAGGAAATTTCAAGATGTCCTTTACAATAAAACACTAAAGAATCATAAAAACCTATGTTCAGTTGGATCCTGAACGAAAAGGTGTTCACCTGCGTTCATACTAACCCTGGAAGAAAATATGTTTCTAAACAATGGCTAAACTGGACCGTTGGAGTATGTCTGGAGACAAAAGTCAACTGGCCTATGTATCATCTGTAAGAGTATATTATACATTAATGACTGATTATTCTAAGATTATTATAGATGTTATACTTATCAACGCTGAAGTTTCTGCCTCCACTGGAAGCATAGACATGTATATCTTTCACAGCTAAATCAGACGAATATCTCTTTGGCTCATCACCATTCAAGCTTGCACGAAAATGTTTAGTTTCTTTCAATTACAAAACATGAATAAATTTAAAAGAAATACTTCGTGTGCATATAGAGGACAAACAACTTGTAACGTTATTTCAAGAGTTATGTATGAGATTTTCAAATTAATTTTACAATACAACGAATTATAACTGTAAATCTCACGTGTTTTGTAGGTTAAGACTACCATCGTTTTGTGCATATTCTTATCAAGGTCTGTGAGAACGTGTATTTAGTTCATTTCATATTACAAATAATCGGAAAATATAGTTATGGTAAACTTAGACTGATCATTCCATATCAGAAAGTAACTTAACTTTAAGCTGTTCAGACTGAAGATCAAAGGTCAGATAAATGTGTGTCTAGCTTTGCCTTTATGATAAAATTGAGGAACAAAAAAACGAAAGATACATATACATAAACAAAATTGCTAAAATATAAACGACTTGAGTAGTTTTATATTTACCTAGACGTACTTGAAAATTTGTATATATCACCAGTCTAGCTAAAGAAGATATCAAAAACTTTCAGAAATATTCGTAGAAGATCAGGTGATAGATTAATTGTTTATGTTTATTGTAAAGGAAAATATTAGAAGTGAGAAACTGTTTCAAGTGTAGTAATGATACGTGCAATCATAACATTCTCTGTTTCAAGATTTTGTGGTCCTGAAAAGGATCTTTAATTATAAATTATGATTAAACAAGGCAATTTTCCTCAGAAGAAATATGCCCCTCGTCTTCTGGACGAATTCCCATCTGAAATACATTGTTTAGATTCTAAATGATAAAATCCTTATAACCCGAGCGCATTCGAAAAGTGGACCTTTCTTCTTCAGGGTCAAAGAAGAAAGGTCCACCCCTCGAAAGCGCTCGGGTTACAGAGTTTTTATCATTTTGTATCAAGACTTACTGAACCTATGTGTTTTTCTGACATCAAGATTGTTTCGATTCCGTAACGCTCCAAGATATTTTACGAATATCTACATGCTCAGTTAAATGATTGTACAATAAAGTACATCTCCGTAAACAAAATAAATAGGACATTAGGCAAAATGATTTTTACGAAGATGATGATCACATGATTTTACATTTTGAAAATATTTACCACATAATGTAATAGAAACTAATAAATGAATAAACAATAAACTAAATAAAAACTAATGTTAAGAACTAAAGAGAAGGAAATATCAATTCTTGTTTTCGTAATGTGATACGTACGATATAATATCTAGAGCTTGAGTATTTTACTTATAAAGCAACACATAACAGTAAGATTGTAAGTTAATTTTTTATTCTATTTGATAAATAAATAATGGTTAAGAAACTTCAGGTTGGCATGAAAAAACAGCCCTTTTCAGGACTATGTAAGATAAACTAGTATAAGTGTAAAGAGTACTTTGTGCAAAATAGACGAAATATTAATTTCAATTATTATTATTATTGAAGTGAAACTATAAAGCTGACGATTTAATTACCTGTTGAGACACGTTGATCTACAACACTCACTGGTGAATCACTCGCGAATCATATGCGCGATCGATGACCTCATCGTCCTAAAGTTTAGTACTCCCATTTTCCGACCATAGTAACACACCTTCTGGTGATACACACTGGAACTATCTGTACTCTCCTTTCCTGTGCCTTAGCAATGCGCCATCTGGTGGTACAACATGAACATATGACTTCAAGTGACACTTTGACTTCCTAACTACTGTCGTTTATGTGTTGTTATACTATAGATAATTTGTACTTTTTACGTGTGAGAGCTACAAAGCGTTTTCTTTTGTCTGATGCTTTGATTAACAGATTGCGATCATTATGCAACTGTTTTAATACAGTTTGTTCTAAAGAAGAAAGGTTCTGTTGGTGTTAATGATTAAGGTGCTTAGATAACAGTTTCAAACCCACTAGTAGTACCATATCCATAGAAAATTAAATCTAGTCATATCGTGCCTTAATGATACAATAACTGCAAAAGTAAGAAGACTAGTCAAACAATATTTTCTACCGATCAGATTAATACAAACACTATGAAAACCCTTAAAAAAGTTGGTCCACTATGTTTTTACCTAGAAAAAACTGTGAAAGACACTTGGTTTGCCAGAAACAACGAAAATAAGAAATATTTACAGCCAACAACATAATCTACCAACTAGAATTCAAAACTTGAAGAGAAACACACGAGAAACGACAATTCGTAAACAATATAAAGTTTTTAATGTTCGATAAAGCTTTATTTCCCATCTGCTTATATTAAGCATTGTACATCAGATAAAATAAAAACAGTCCTGTGTGAATAATTCCTTCCTATGTTTTTGACGTGGCACCAAAAGTCCAATGGGAACCTTGCTTCAACGATCTTCATCCTTTCGAGCCAATTATATATCTTTTTACAACAGTGGACGAACCGTATGATTGATTAACAATGACATACTAGTTGTGCTATGATGGTTGTCATGACAATAGGTTAATAACGTAGCCTCTTCTAAATGATGAACCAGATTTCTCTCCATTTACCTCAGAAATCAGTTAATCTAAACTATTTTTGAAATTAAAGGATTTCTTCTAGAACCTTTTATCATCAAACTAAACATGGCTGCGAGCAACATCATTTAGTTTCCTGTCATTAATTAAACCACATATCAATTACATAAGTGATTTATTAAAAACAATTTTTATATGACCAACAATGACGTTGTTAGGTGAAGTAGCAAATCAAAATAAACCCCATCGTTATTGTTAAATAAAAAAGGTATCTTTCCTTAAGAAATAAAAGTGATACCCTACGTAATTTCTTTGTTAAACCTCTGAATCTATCATTTGTATGTACTTTAAATTTATGTGAGAATTTTTTAATATTTTGCTGAACTACAGCTGGTTCATTTAGCCAGTGAAAATAGGGCGTTTTCTATTGGAAGTATTGCTAGTGGTGTATTGATGTGTCAAACTTTATAAAATTTCTCAGAATCAATCATTAACGGTTTGTAGGAGCTTCATTAAACTTCAACACGTACACAAGCTTAAGCTATTACGTATTGTTTGTTTGAAGTATCTTTAATGACTATTTTACGAAATGACTTTTGTTTTAAAATTCACATTCAGACCTGTTTGATATATAAAATATAATTTTATTATGGGAAGACGTTGTTGGAGGCCAGCTAAACAAAAAACAACAACCTCTAGCTGGTTCTTAGCGTTCTATAAACACTCGTTTATCTTTCTTCTGGCCTAAGCGGTAATAGTGGATGGCGTATCGTATTGGGGATACAAGGGTTTTGGCTCAAAAAGTGGTGTACGAAACACGATTTCTGCTCTCAGCTATGAGTGCGTTATAGGGGTGAGAGTTAATCTCGGTATTCGGTTAAGAGTAACTGCTAAAGACGGATAGTGCGATCGACTGGTTGTCTACCCTGTAGTTCGCAATTCAAAAAAGTGACAGATATGTCTGAACTACAAGGGTCTCTCACCAGGCAGTTTAGCCAATTGTGTTTTAAGTGAAAAAAATTCAAAATCAAACTATCTTCTTCTGGCTTTATAAGACGTCGACTTGGTGATGTTGAATATTACTTCAGGTCCACTAAAACTAAAAACAAAATAAGAGACCAAAAAAAAAGCTGTTTATAAAACGTTATCAAGAAAATTAGCTTAAAGACTTTCAGTAACAGTCATTAGCTTAAACAGCGTCAAAAGTTACTTCTAACTTAAACACTTTTATCAAAGTTATTTGCCCGGCATGTCCAGGTGGTTAGGGAGGTCGACTCGCAATCTGCGGGTCGCGGGTTCGAATCCCATCCCACCAACATGCTCGCCCTTTCAGCCGTGGAGGCGTTATAATGTGCGGTCAATCCCACTATT
>NW_013665782.1:206733-208991 GCF_000517525.1 Limulus polyphemus | reverse complement strand
CGGCTAGCGCAGATAGCCCTCGTGTAGCTTTGCGCGAAATTCAAAAAACAAACAAAGTTATTTAACTACAAAACTGTGCATTTTCTATCTTACACACTGCCAGAAAAAGTTTTGTCAAAAAATTTTCCCCAAAAGATTGTTAAGCTTGAATATAGTAACAAAGTTTTCTAAATTATATATTGTTAAATACAGTCGCTAAGCTAAACATTAATAGCAAAGCTATCAAGATTAAATTCTATTCTGTCAACATTATAAATGTTTTATCGTTTTAACACGCTCCTCAGGAGCCGAGGGGTGTCTTCACACTATAATTTGTTGAATATTAAAAGCAAATTCAATCCGGAAACTCCCAAATTATTTATAAATAATCACTTGGTCAGTAAGGAATAACTTGCAGGTTGTAAAGATTCACGTTGCAATGATAGTTGGTAAAAAAATCACTTTATTGGTCTAATAATATTCAGATCCAAAGCGCTTCTGGACACATCTGGAACGCTACACAAACAGTCAAAATGCCCACAAAACGTATCCTACACTAAAACACGAAAGTAAATAGCGTACACAAACATACAAAAAGTAGAGGCATTCAAGAAACGATTGAAAAACACATGCAAACCACAAGCTATAAACACCAATTATTTCAATAGGATCAATGAGTGTATACTATAAAACAAACTCATACACACTAAGATTTCCCGGTAAAAGCAAGTAAAGTGACAGAGACATTTACAAAACGGAATTCATCACATCCATAAAACAAATCACCTGGAGAAGATAGCGTACAAGCCATCATCAGAAGCAGAAGTTGTTTGACCACTTAACAGCATTATTAATTTATCACTGAACGCAGGCTATATCCCAACCTCTTGGAAGCATGCACATATTCTTATGTTCCTAAAACGAGCAAATAAGCCAGAGAGTTATCGTCCAATCAGCTGTGTAGGTATAATTTTAGAAAGAATTATATAAAAGGCGGTCGCTATACTAGCTCACTCCAGCAAATTTTTAATGACTTAAGAGTACTGTAGTCCCCTGATTCCTTAAAGACTGACCAAACGTTGGTTGGTTTCCCACAATCTTTCAGCTTCAACCGATGCTACCTTATACCTAACTTCAAAACAATAAGCTTTGCAAATAAGTGCGGAGTAATAAAAACAAAATGAACTTTAGTTTTTTCATTTCTCCATCTTAAGCTGTCTTATCTTAGCACGTGCCCTCATTAATCGTGCCTTTTTTGTTTCATAAGTTTTTAAAGAGTTTGATTTAATGTGTTTGTTGCTCTTAACTGAGTAAAAAAATGAATAGATTATTTATTTTAGCCTCATTATATTTCATTACTTTTAACGTTTACCAGAGCTTTTATGAATGACACGTTAATCAACTTGCGTATTAATCCTTTATAAATTGAATAACTATTTACAATTGTCCCTCATGTCCCTTGTCAGAACTTATGAAAATTAACATAATACCTGCGTTCCGCTGCGAGGTTCAAAGGGGCCCTATGATCCACAGGGGCTACAATGTACCAATCAAGCTCCCCCGTTATCGCTAATTACTTCTATAGCTACCCTAAGGAAAATCCATACACAAAACGATTCCAGTTAAGACACTCACCCGTTGTACCTCACCACGTGTACCAAGTTTGGTCTTGCTAGCTTGTAAGTGGTGATAAGAACATAATTTGAAAAATGGCGCCTTCGGGAATCCAACGGGACATTAACACAGAGTATTGAAACTTTCTAAGTCATACAGGCTCTCAATACTATTAATATAATTAAAATATAACATTCAAATAGTGAACGTATTAAACATTTTACCTTATTTATTCTTGAAAACTACTAATACTAAGTTTGAGATAAGTCTTAAGTTTCATGTATTGTTGAATTACTAAATGGGTAGTGTTGTGAGTTTAAAAATAACAGCCATAACTCTAATGGAACACATGATGTCTCGAGAGAAATCTTTCGTTTGTAGCAAACACATTTTCAAAGTTGTGGCTGATGTATAATCGAATTTAAAAGTTTAACGGCATTTTTCTAAGAAATAAACTTTCTTCAAAAAACAACTGTTTTTAATATACATGCTAGAAAACACTAATGTTCAGTATTAAAGGAAAATATGTTACTACAGCACACGTATAATACTTAGAACATATTCATCGTTTTAGCTTTTAAATATATATTAATTTGTTCATGGATCGCGGCTATTTCCCACAAACTCATAGTTCGCACTTTGGGGTCGGGGTGTTTTAAAGAGTA